>NC_021164.2:68576272-68594349 GCF_000331145.2 Cicer arietinum
GCGGTTTTATTTATATTTTAAATATTTAATTTTAGTTTTAGTCTCTATTTTTTTATCAATTTAAAACATTGGTCATCTATTTTAAATTCTTAAGATTTTGATATCTCATTTTGATTTTGTAACTATAAAATGACGATGAAACATGATTTAAATAACGTGACATGTGATGCAATTATCGATAATGAATAATACGTGAAATCGCAATATAACACTCTAAAATCTTAACTTTCAACTTTTTTTTTGTAATTTAATTAATTAATAATATATGAATAATTAATACATCTATATGTTTCTATATCGTAAAATCGTATGTCGCATCATTTAAAATGTATAAAATGATCATTTTTTAGTTTAAAAATCCAAGAGATATTTTAACAAAATTGTCTACTTTTAAAATAGAGGAAACGATTACGTAAGTTGATAAAAATAAATGAACCAAAACTATAATTAAGTCTATTATAAAAGATACATGTCTTTAAATGAGATAAAGAAACACAAATGACTACATTGTTGCTACAAATCAACAAGATAAAGGATCTTTGATGAGTTTGTGCCTTTAGTTAGTACCACATGTTTCATTCTCAAAACATTAGTTATACAATGTTTTGCATTTACAAAAATAGTAAATAAAGTTGTGCTTTTAAAATTGATTTGATAAAATTATTGCTCTCTTACTCTCGTATATAATTCATTCTCTAAAAGTTTTGCGATAATTGAATCAAGTTGGGAAAAAGAATATTTCTTTATTTCATGCTGAGATAGTGATAAGACAAAAATATCAAAATATATGCCCTTTATGTTTATTTATTAAAAAGTAATTTTAAATTTTCATAAATCAACATATAGCATATAAATGAAGTAATATAAGGTTTCTCTAAAGGGTGGAGCTATATGAATATGATTTACATTAAATTTGTTTTGCATACATAAAAAGAGTTCCATGATAAAATATGTTTTTTTACTAAGAGAAAAAAGTGTTTTTGTTTTACAGTTATTGCACTAAATAGAATCGTTGTTTCATAAAACATAGTTAACAGAGGAAATATCACGATTGGTAATTTTGAAAACTAAAAAAAAAAAAGGGTTTGATATTCTTGTGCGAGCTTGTTGAGTCAATGATTATTGTGACCTACAAGACATGAATGCGACCATGGGCACAATGTTAAAGGAGATAAGGAGCCGCCTAAAGCCTTGTGGAACATATAGAAGGACATTGAACCCATAGAGGACTTCGTAAAGGGGTTATAAAGCCTAATGTCCTATGAGTATTGGTCCAAAGAAACATTAGGAGTTACATATATGAGGTCATCATCATTAATGATGTGAATCACGAGCAATGACCTATAACATATCTGTCTTCATAGTTAAAACAAAGTACTTTTGTATGACATTCTTATTTTTGTTCTTATCATAGGGGAAAAGAGCAGATGAATAAAAGGAAATGTCCAAGGCAAGGATGAAAAGTGGTGGGGGGTGGTGTTTGCTTAACATCATTAATATTTTATTCCACCAATTTTACATGGTCTATAAAATCAATTAGGTTGTAAAGAAACAAACCTGTAAGTTCACGTTAAACATCAAGACACATTCTAGAGAGGAAACAATTTAGAAGACAACATGAAATGAAGTCAGTCGCTCGTTTAAATAGATTCTCAAATTGGGGCTCACGATTCATGACAAAAACTACTTGTTCGAACATGAACAAGGATGTCCACTTATTATTGTAAGAGGAAGGCCTAAACCCACAGTTCAAGGTGTAGGTGAAATTCGTCATAGCTACAAATTGACTAAACATTAGTTTACACTACAAATGAATTGTACCCTACATATAATACGTGATATAGATGACAGATTGTGAGAGTAAGGTTTGAACAAGTTCAAAGAAAAGTACGGATTTATATTGTTTGGATTAAAAGTATGGTTGGAGTTGCTAGAAGTTTTACAAATTCAACATGGATCCTCTCTTTATCAATATGATTTATAAGCAATTTTATTTTTCTAAAAAAAGAAGATAGAGAGGGTGCTAAAAGTGACTCCAAAATCTGATGAAAGAGTACGACCAAAAGAAAAGGCCCAAAGAAAAACCAAAAGAAAGTATGATGCACGCGATAGTAGGACGCGTGAGACAATAACATGACATGTAAGTATAAGGAGTGAGAAATGTGAATGCCCTATATAACGGCGTTCACACCGTGCCGGTCGAAATTTGCGACATCCAATCATCTTTCTTATTTCCGGTTCTCATCACTCTCTTCATCCCTCCAAAACCCTTTCTCTTCAATTCCTTCTCTTCACTCTCTACCTTCTAATTCCCCTAATCGATTCGCTTCTCTACTTAATAGCTTCTTTTTTCAAATTCCATTTCTAGGGTTAGGGATTCCTTCTTCCTATCTATTTCCCCCTTTTACTATCCACTTCGAGTTTAATTCGATTACTGTCTTCAGAGTGGGAGCCCCGTCGATTATTCTCGTTCAATGGAGGCCACGGCCGCCGCAGCCGCTGCTCGCGGCGTCTCTCTTCAGCTGCAGACTCCGCCTCGGAAAGAATGGCGTGCTGTTGCTGAACATCATCATTCCGCGAGAAACCCTGACGATGAGGTACTGATTTGACTTGGAAATTCTTCACATTGTGTTTGTAGCGTGGCTCCGAGTGTGATCGACAAAACGCGCGTTTTTTCAAACTTTGAGTTATATGTTGTTGGAGAATGATGATAAACTTTGAGGATTCATCACTTTTTTTATTATGAATTGTAGTTTAGTATTTTTTTCTTGGGTGTTTTTAGCCTTTGAATTCGGATTAGGGTTTAACGTTTAATAATGAGTCTAGTGACGTTTGACTTCGATTGGAAAACTGATGTCATGTGTTCCTATCCACTTCGAGTTTAATTCGATTACTGTCTTCAGAGTGGGAGCCCCGTCGATTATTCTCGTTCAATGGAGGCCACGGCCGCCGCAGCCGCTGCTCGCGGCGTCTCTCTTCAGCTGCAGACTCCGCCTCGGAAAGAATGGCGTGCTGTTGCTGAACATCATCATTCCGCGAGAAACCCTGACGATGAGGTACTGATTTGACTTGGAAATTCTTCACATTGTGTTTGTAGCGTGGCTCCGAGTGTGATCGACAAAACGCGCGTTTTTTCAAACTTTGAGTTATATGTTGTTGGAGAATGATGATAAACTTTGAGGATTCATCACTTTTTTTATTATGAATTGTAGTTTAGTATTTTTTTCTTGGGTGTTTTTAGCCTTTGAATTCGGATTAGGGTTTAACGTTTAATAATGAGTCTAGTGACGTTTGACTTCGATTGGAAAACTGATGTCATGTGTTCCCAGGTGGGTATTGTGATTCTCTCTCTATCTGTGTGTATTTGAAGCAAAGCTTCTAGTTATACCGGCTTTAATTCCTGTTGGGTTAAGCTGTGTTTCTTCTTTCCTGAACTGAACCCAAAAAGTAATTGAGATTGGAATGTGCGTGTACTTTCCAAGTGAATATACTTGATTCTTACAGCGATAATAGAATGCAGGAATTTTTATAGGCAGTATGCTTTTTGTCAAACCACACAGCTTAGCCATTAGAACGCCATAACATAGTCTGCTTGTAAATTATAAGCTGAATATTCTTCAAGTTCAAACATTTGTTGTTGAAGTTATAGCTTACCACTGTGGCATTGGATGTGTAAAAGAGAGCCTTAATATTTTTTTGTTGTTGTTAATTAGTTGTTTGTGTGGTTTATAACGAACATCTTTTGAGGTGCAGGAGTTAGACAACCCAAAACTGGGACAATCAGACGAGAGAACCATATATGAGGTAAGGTGATGGTGTGAGAAGCTGTTTTTTAAGTTTTAAAAAAAAATACGATCCTGAAGATAATATCTCATTATTTTTCAAGGTGCAGCAAGGAAGAGAGCATTTGGATGTTGATTTTTGTTCGATAACAATGGATGGAACATTAGATAATGATATTTTACAGCAGCAAATTCATGCTGTTATTAGACAAAGGCATGAAATACTGCAAATGGAGATTGAATTAAAAGCTCAAATGATTGCCAGATCCGAGGTAATGGAAATGCGAAGCACCTTTGATGCTCAACTCAAGGAGCATGCTAACAATGCCAGCAAGTTTCAGGTATGTTCAAACATTTATATGTTACAAGAAGACCATGTGGTTAGATGCTCAGCCATATCCTTATATTAAAGCTAGGGGGTTGACAATTTTATTGATGTATATTAATTTAGTTTGGTGTAGCAGACATAACTGTTATACTCTGATGGCTAAAAGGAGCACTCCTTAAGCTGCTACCATACTTTAAGTTTCATGTTTGGCTCTCACTGATTAAGAATATTTGTTGCCCTTATAACTTTTACCTGGCCTTGCAGGATCAACTTTGTGAAAGGGAGCGCACAATTCATGAACTGGAGAGGAAAATAGAAGAGAAAGACAGGGAGCTGCATAGTATTAAATTAGATAATGAAGCGGTTTGTTGAATGCTGCTTCACTCTTTTATTTTAGATTTTTTGGATCTTACTTTAGTTTTTCATTTCCATGCTAATCTCTTCAATTATTATGTTAGGCGTGGGCTAAACAAGACCTTCTCCGCGAGCAAAACAAAGAACTTGCATCTTTCAGGTTTTTCTTTTATCCAAATTAATTTATGTGATGCTTTAGGTTTTGCTTTTAAACTTCACTAATTGTGTCATTGGGGTTAATCCTTTTACAGAAGGGAACGTGACCATTCAGAAGCTGAAAGAGCTCAGCATATACAACAAATACATGATCTGCAAGAACATATTCAAGAAAAAGATAGACAACTTATTGAGTTGCAGGAACAAGTAGGCTGCTTATATTTATATAATTTATTTCCATAAGAATTTGCTTAAAGTTTGTTCTCTTACGTACTGATTATTCTTCCTTTCAGAATAGGGTTGCTCAAGAGACTATTATGTTTAAAGAGGAACAGGTTAGAGAGGCCCAAGCATGGATAGCTCGTGTTCGAGAGATGGATGTTTTCCAATCAACAACTAACCAATCATTACAGGCTGAATTGCGAGAGCGTACTGAGCAATATAACCAGCTTTGGATGGGCTTTCAGAGACAGGTTGATCTGCAACTCTTTTCTGCCCTAAGGATAAAGTTTCCCCTTTTTTACTCACATTATTACTGTATGTCCTCTTGTATTTGTGTCTCGGTTTGCATCTGTATTGAAATAGATATCCACCATTTAGTTTGTAGCTTTTTATTTGGTTTTGTAGATTCTTTGAAATTCTATTAAAAAAATTGAACTTTTGTGAGCTCTATAAGCATGTTTTGGCTTGTGTATGCTATTTTTGGTTATTTACTTACAATTATGGTGGATGCTGCTTAACTCTACTTGGTTTTGGTTGCTATAGTTTGCAGAGATGGAGAGACTTCATTTGCATGCTATTCAGCAGTTACAGCTTGAGTTAGCTGATGCAAGAGAGAGGAGTGGAACTTACAACGATGATGCTCGGATATCCCAAATAAATTCAAAAACTAATGTAGCTCAGTATGGACACGAAAATGGAAACCAATATGACTTAAGTGGAGCCAATGCTTCAGGTGGAAATAATGGCATCCTTACAAATGAAAGCTCCGATAATGGTCCCCCATTTTCAACACCAGGCAATTCGTCAATCCAGGTGAGGTTCTTCAATTAATGAATGATAGATAAACAGCCAAACATTTACTTTGTTTTACTACCAGAAATTTTATTTGCAAAATGCTGTCTAATATGCCAATCCATGCATTTTATAATTAAAAACAATTTTTTAATTATGTCATTTGAGATCTTAATGATGTAGCTTATGATTGACTGTTATGTAAAGCGCCGTGTGCGTTTTCATCTGGTATGGAAGCACTAGAGTAGTACTTATATGTTTTCATGTATCACACGTGAGGGAATCAGCTCCTCAATAATGACAAACTCACTTTAGGAATAAAAGTGAGTGAGTGAATACCTCATTTTAGAGTAGCTAAACATGGTTGTTTGTATTGTGTCGGTATTGAAAATTCTTTGCATAGACAAGGAGGTTTAAAGTGAAAATTGTTGTTTTCAATGCAAACAACCGAAGGTGCAATACCTAATATAGTATGGTTTGGTTTGAAGATTGAGATAGATCTCACACAGGAATTTTGAATCTTTCGGTTGACAGAGATCATTGTTGAGGATGAAACTATTATATTAGTGTTGAAAGTTGGATGCTCAATGCTTGAAAGTTATGGTCTCTTACCAGTTCTTTTAGTAAAAATCTGGTGGTTAATTAATATTATTATTTAAATAGACACATATAGCAGTTTCATTCCTTATTAACGAGGAAGTAAATATTTATAATTTATAAAATCTATATTTACATTTTTTTTTATCGTGAATGACATCCTTAATTTTTCATTATTAGTTGGTGTTGACATAGGCACATAGCTCTATGCCTTTTAGTTTGTCGTAAGATGTGATAGGCATGTTTTGACACAGGATTGTACAATGACATTGTTTGCCCATTTACAATACTTTTGGTTATTTCCAGACTGATCATGTTCAGGGTCTTGCTATTGCTCCATCATCTCTGATGGTCCCCCATTCATACCTCCCCCCTGGTCAAGTAACTGCATTGCATCCATTTGTCATGCATCAACAAGGAGTGCCCAATTCTGTTGCATCACATGTTCCTCAGGCTCATGTTGGACATTTTCATCCAGTGCCCACAATGTCACCTCTGCAACAGTGGCAAAATCAACAGGTATCTACTTTTACATATATGCAAGCTCTTGTATTTTTTTTAAATAGATTTTTGGCGATTTAGAATTTATTCTTGTTTCTTCAGGCTGTTTCGGAGGGTTTGGAGGTGCCCAAACAGGATGTTCCCTCGTCATCCCAAGCTGATCAAAATCTGATCAGATCAGATGCAAAGTTTAATTATGAAATGTCTGTTAATGGGCAAACTCTTCATAGAGACTATTTGGATTCTCATGCCCACCAAGGCCAGGAAGCACGAACTGTGATTTCATCATCATCAGGGATGACACAGGTTTTTATAACCAGCGATTCTTATATTTTTAATAATTTCTCCTAAGATTTGAGTGTAATAGTGATGCTGAATAACTGTATTTTTTGAGGTTCTTCAGTTGGTTGATAAAGATCAACTCATTGCTTCTCAGCAAAGCTTACAACAAATATCTTCACAATTCTCTGATGCCTTAAGATTGAACTCTTTTGAATCTAATGATGAAATGAAGGTTTGTTTGGAATTTTCCCCCCTGTTTCATGTTTTTATTATTTTTCCTGAGTGTGTCAAATACTAATATTGAAATAATGGTGTGTTTTACTGTAATTGTAATTTTATAAAGATGTCAAGATATTTTGGGTGTTTGTACTGGATTTAGAGTTCATAGTACCATTGGCTCTTCATGATTTTAAAGCATGTTGCGGAAGCACCACAATATTTTTTAGAGTATTGGGCTGTTTTAAAGTTGTTAAAAAATGACATATCCACCCTTGATTTTATTTGAAATGCTTTCTTTACCGATTAATATTCAAATGGAATTCACCCTCATTCTCTTTAATGACAAAGTCACTCTAGAAGAACTTTTTTCCCTTAGAAATATCTTTTGAAAAATTTATGAGTACTTAATGTGTTTTTGCCACTGAGTAAAAAGCATGCAGTTGAATAATGAATAATACTTTTACATCTCTGAGCGAATGAGAGCTAATTGTCTTATTTCCACAGGAGCAGAATCCTGTGACATTGTCTGACGATGGATCCGAGAACCAGATACTGTTAGCTGAGCAAGCAAGTTCTGCTTCAAATGCATCATCTGTTCCAAGTCATTCAGTTAGTGAAATGATACAGAACAATTCTGCTGATTCGGTCTTGTCTGAAGCATTTGCCTCTACTGTGAAGACAACTTCAACAACCATTGCAAAGGCTCCAGAGACTGCTCTTCTTGATGAAAGGTCACTGTTGGCATGTATTGTTCGCACTATTCCAGCTGCTGGCCGAATTCGAATCAGTTCAACGGTTAGTATTTAAGTGTGAACCTACTGGCTTTTTATGAAATTTATTTTCCCCTGCTTATCTCATGTAATTTGTATGATTTGTGTTTTAAAAACAGCTTCCTAATAGGTTGGGCAAGATGCTTGCACCTCTGCATTGGCATGATTACAAAAGGAAATATGGAAAGCTGGAAGATTTTGTAACTAGCCATCCTGAAGTAAGTATAAAAGTTACAATTTAGACAGATAGAATTTTTAGTGTAGTTGTATGCAACCAGATGTAATTGGCCAAAATTTTACACAAACCAGCTCGTTAAAGGCTAGTAGTTGGATGCACTGAAGTGGTAGGAACCGCACATCCATCCAAGACTTATGGCATGCCAGTTGTTCTGTCAAAGTTGTTGGTTGTCTATAATTTTTGCCAATAATTTATCTGCATGTTCAAACTCACATTTTTAAACGGCAACATATTTGCATTGCAGTCTGATAGGTTTTTTCTTCTAATCATTTCAGTTATTTTTGATTGAGGGTGACTTTATACAACTCCGCGTGGGGGCACATAAAATGATAGCTGCAACTGCTGCAGTTGCGAAAGTTGCTGCAGCTGCTGCAGCATCATCTCCTTATTCTTCATATATGCCTACTGTAGCTGTTACACCAATGGCTCAATCTCATCGTACAAAGAAATTTCCTTCAACCGACTTAAATATGGGCGACAATCCTCCTAAGTTGTCAGTAACACAGCATCAACAATCAAACGGTGCACGCTTCAGTGTTGCCGGAGGTCTGTCAAATGTTACAATTTTGAGTAAATCCAAGGATTCTCGTGAAATGAATGGTCCTGAAAATAGTGCTGTCCAGTCTTCTGCAAAAGTAGCTGTTGGCAATGGGGGAAGCCTTGACAGACCAAGTATGAGCAATGCCTCAAATACAGGCCCAGCAAATGGGAGGTTAGTTTTAAGTTTTTTTTCTTTTCTAAACAGCATACCAGTATGGCATTGGATGCTGAATGATAATAAATATTGGCTGTTGAGTAATCTTATTAGTTACATACAAAAGGAAATCATACTAACCTTTTTTCTTAAAACAGGTCAACTGCTGCCGTGTACCCTTCTCGAAGATAGTGAGTCTTCTTACTGGCACTTGAAATGCTATTAATGTTTACTTTGAATTTGGATTTTCTTTCTTTCCCTTTATCTTTTTTTACTTATAACCTAGTCATCCAGGGGCCTTCTCTTTTTGCCCTAAACTTGAGGACTATTGTAACATGACCTACCATATGCTTAGTGTTTAGTCTCTTTTCAGTTTATTTGAATCCTTTTAAGATCAATCATAGTTTTGGGCGAGATGACCCTCTACCCCTCTACAAACTGCATTTGAATGACTGTTGCAGTTATACATAATTTCTAGTTTATGAATGCAACAGTACATGCATGTACTTCTTTCTGTTCTATCTTAATGAGTACATTATAAATGCAAGTTTGCAGTATTTTGGATAGTTCAGGCCACGTGTTATTTTGCAATGCATCACAACTTCAATGTCTGTTTATGTACAGGAAAGATGGAGGGGCATAGATTATTCTGTGACGGCAGGAAGAGGATGGAAACATATATGGTCGTGTTTTACCTGTTTGTGGGAGAATTTTTTTTGAAGCATTGTCCCTTGTAATCGTGTCCCGAGCACAAATTATGATTTGAGTTGTCGATGCTATCCCATTTTCTGTAGTAATTTATTTCTCCCATGCAGTTTCAATTAAGTGTGCTTCCGGTAATTTGGGCCTTATGCTGTGATATTCATGCATACATTGCATCTTTTAACTGGTTTTTTGTGAATGCTTGAAAGATTAATCAAAGTAGCTATCATTTTCATTTTGCCAGCACTCCATTTGCTCGTTCAATGATAGTAATTTGGTCAGTGTGAGTTTGACAAGATCTGTATCATAGCTGCATGTTTCCCGACATGTGCAAATTCAATGAGTGGTCGGTATTCAGGGATATTTAAATATCTTAAATTTGTTTGGAACATTTAAAAATCATAAAATTATATCGGGATCCAAATACGGTCTGAAATTTAATGATCATGCATAGTATATTGGTCTTTTTACCTCTAATATAATGCGGTAATAGAATGTTTCATACTTTAATCTAAACATGCAAGTAGGATAAACTGATGAAAGGGTGAAGCTAAAAACAATTTATTGATTATCTAAATAAGCTCGTACATTTTTAGTATAACAAGCTGTATTCAGCTGCCCGTAATATAATTGATTCAGCTGTGGCACAAGTACTTGTTTTTTGTTCAATTCTCGCTCAAATTTGTTGGTCCCTCAACCTTCATCTACGTATCTTCCACTACCTGCGTATGTCTTTTTCGATAAGAATTGAGTTCAGTCTAGATTTGTTGCGGTCACTTAGGATATGTTTAGGAGTTGGATATTTAAAATAAAAAGAGCGGATAATTTAATTTTTTTTTTCAAATTAAGGAAGCTGTAAAATATATCTCTTAAAAATAAATCAAGTGGAATTGAGATGTTATTTCATCATTTATCATATATTATTCTTTCAATTTGTTTTATAATCTGAAATGTATAAAAATATAGGTCTAGCCTTCTAAGTCCCCTTAAAATCTAATTCTTAAACCGACTCTTTATCCGCGCGTTTAGAGGGGATGAGAATGGAGGATTTTGAAAAAACAGGAAGGAAGAAATGAAGAGTTTGTTTTTATAAATCATAAACATTTTCTATAAAATCGTATTTTTATTTTTCTCCTACCTTCAAAATCTCCACTTTTTCTCTACTACAAACTCTGAAACAAAACCTTAAGAGTGTCTCGGTCACTAAAGGCTCATCTTCAAAATCGCACGAACTATTGGTGTAAATACATGGTTAGTGGATTGTGTGTGAAGAATAGGCCTCGTTAGGCCCAGCGTTTGGTTTGAGATTCCAGGGAAGATAACATAATGCTTCAATCTTATGCCATGCTAATTAAAATTAGACTGTTTATCATAATACTAGAAATAGCTATCAATATTGTATTTGAAAAAAAAGAAATAGATATTATTGTTATCAAATCTCTGCTTTCATCTTTTTCTTAAAATTTATTATTTTTAAAAATATGTTTTTTATAACATAGTTTATAAAATATTTAATAATAAGATTTAATTTATATATACTATCATAATATATAATATTTTATATTGTCTACATATGAAAATCGTCGGATCGTTAAAAACGTTAATGTTGTAAAGTCGTATACATAATTAAATGTGATGTGTAAATAATGTTATTTTTTTACATTGACTTGTTAATAATAAACGTCAAATAGTTAACTCAAGAGTTATGGGGAGGGAAATAGAAGGGAAACTCGTCTTGTTTGGGTGAGTGCTTTTTAAGAGTTGGGAGTAAGAAGACTTGGATTAATATTTTTCTTTGTTGAGCAAAAGAGAAATTGATTTGGAGTTTTTTCACTCTACCAACTCCTCCCACACATTGCCTCTCTACGAGTGATAATAACTCATTACATCACACAATTTTAAACACTTCTACAACGATTAATTAATTACTTTTTTTAGTATAATTAATTTTTTAAAAGGTCAATCAATTTTATTGCTTAGTAAATGAATCACTATTAAGAAAATTTATAACCTTTTTAAGAAATGCAAAAGTAGTAAATTATAAAACAATGTTGAAGTGTATATAAATTTGTCCAATGAAAATTTAAATATCAAACACTCTGACAGGCATTATTTTTTACGCTTGCATATTTTCTTTTTACACGGGGACTCGCCTCAAAGAAACTTGAATTTTCATTTTCAATGACGAAAGTGCCGAGTGGCTAGCATTTTACAGAACGTAATGCAACATTAAAACAGGTAAGCAAAGAACTAAAAAGACAGCACTAAACTGAACCTCCAAGAGAGTTAGGCCCAGCGTTTGGTTTGAGATTCCAGGGAAGATAACATAATGCTTCAATCTTATGCCATGCTAATTAAAATTAGACTGTTTATCATAATACTAGAAATAGCTATCAATATTGTATTTGAAAAAAAAGAAATAGATATTATTGTTATCAAATCTCTGCTTTCATCTTTTTCTTAAAATTTATTATTTTTAAAAATATGTTTTTTATAACATAGTTTATAAAATATTTAATAATAAGATTTAATTTATATATACTATCATAATATATAATATTTTATATTGTCTACATATGAAAATCGTCGGATCGTTAAAAACGTTAATGTTGTAAAGTCGTATACATAATTAAATGTGATGTGTAAATAATGTTATTTTTTTACATTGACTTGTTAATAATAAACGTCAAATAGTTAACTCAAGAGTTATGGGGAGGGAAATAGAAGGGAAACTCGTCTTGTTTGGGTGAGTGCTTTTTAAGAGTTGGGAGTAAGAAGACTTGGATTAATATTTTTCTTTGTTGAGCAAAAGAGAAATTGATTTGGAGTTTTTTCACTCTACCAACTCCTCCCACACATTGCCTCTCTACGAGTGATAATAACTCATTACATCACACAATTTTAAACACTTCTACAACGATTAATTAATTACTTTTTTTAGTATAATTAATTTTTTAAAAGGTCAATCAATTTTATTGCTTAGTAAATGAATCACTATTAAGAAAATTTATAACCTTTTTAAGAAATGCAAAAGTAGTAAATTATAAAACAATGTTGAAGTGTATATAAATTTGTCCAATGAAAATTTAAATATCAAACACTCTGACAGGCATTATTTTTTACGCTTGCATATTTTCTTTTTACACGGGGACTCGCCTCAAAGAAACTTGAATTTTCATTTTCAATGACGAAAGTGCCGAGTGGCTAGCATTTTACAGAACGTAATGCAACATTAAAACAGGTAAGCAAAGAACTAAAAAGACAGCACTAAACTGAACCTCCAAGAGAAACTAAAAATAACAGCTATTTCAACAAAAATAAAAGGTGTTTTCATTTTGATATTAACTAAAAACTACTGTTAGAATTTGATAGAATTTTTCATGGTTTTGTATCAATCCAGTTTTTCACAAGATCCAAATGCTGACTACTCCTAAGACCAACCAGGACTTATGTCTGAGCCCATTTGGTTGAATGATGGCGTATCTTGCAGATTACAGAGTCTTGTTTGCATGCCACTGTTGTTAGTAGTCCCAGTAAAGCTACCCATGCCTTCGGGGAAAAGTTGACGTTGTTGGAAGAAAGCTGGTAGCTTATGATGCTGCTCATTCATCTGGAAAGCCATCTTTGAAGTTGAAAAATCAGGCTGTTGCTGTAAAGACATTGCTAAGTGTTGTTGCTGTTGCTGCTCATTCGTATTGAAAGCTGAGTTTAAGGTAGAGAGGTCTGGTCGTTGTTGCTGGGACATTGCTACATGAGGCTGCTGGGACATTATTAAAGGAGGTTGCTGCTGCATGCCTTGCCCCTGTTACACAATTTTCACATATGATGAAATGTTATAATAATTATTATAAACCTAGGTTTGGCTGGTTAGTTAATCAAATGATCATAATAACCGGAGAATGTGTCTGTGCTTGAGGCCCAGCCTGAGGTCCAACATCAGCAAGTTTGGCAAGAAAAGTCAAGTTATGCTGAAGCTTGGCTTGATATCTGTATCAGGTTATTCAAATAATACGTCATAAATTAGCCAGTGCACATGCGTAGTTATTATTAGTATATACAAAATACATAATATGATAAGCTACAGATAAATAAAAAATAAAAAATAGGATAAGCAACCAGAGCATATTATAGTCAATGACACTTGCAACAAACAAATTCAAATTAAACAGCTTACAACTCTAAGGTAATGTTTGGCATATGAATAAAATGGAACTAGATATATTTGCTTCCATTCTATGAAGTGAAGTCAAAACGTACCAATCTTTTTCTTAATGTCATGTTTTATTTTATTTTTAATATGCAGTAAACATTTTCTGTTCTGTTATAATTTTTCTACCAAACACTACCTAATATTCTTCAACCGAAAAGACAGATAATTTGGGATAACATAAATACCATTTCGATTAGTGTAATGGCGTCAATCATTATCGTTATACTTTAATGTAACAGACTACAAAATATATGAGAATCTTCAACACTTAGGCAATCAAAATACTTGGCGGCAGTCATTTTTCAGGCATGTGGAAATCAGCTTATGGCACACAATTCACAAAAAGAAAAAGAAGGCAATTATTTCCATTATTTATGGCCATATTACCGTATCAGATACCAGGCATGTCTTCTATGGATTTCACTTCTCTGCAGTGATGTTCACTTTAAATGATAAACTATAAAGTACATAATTAAAATTGTTGATTGAATGGTGATAATGTGATAAAGTACTTAGGTACATATACATTTATAGGAACAATTATGTAGTAAAACCTACCATCCTCTTCTACTCGGAGCATATAAGTTTGAGTATACTACTCTTTGTTGCAAAATTTCTAATTTAGCTCCAGTTTGAGCAACCACTAAGAATGTGTTCTTCCTAGAACTCTCTTCTACTAAACTAATATATATTTAACTAAGGTAGGACTAATATATCACCACTGCACAAATGAACAATACAAAAGGATAGAATGGTTAAAATGGAAAGATACATTGTTTGTACCATGTGTTTCATGATCATGTAATTCATAATTGCAACCTTCTGTATTAAGACTTTTTCCACTGGATTTACCATACAATTAAGTGTTGGCTGCGTATGAAACATACTTCTTTTACACACTTTATCGTTAATCCATATTTTCACATTAACTAAGTTTCATCTATCAGATCATATGCGCTGCATTATGAGAAGGATAACTTATATTCCTTGTTTTTCAAGGGTAAGCAAAGCACACATTTCAATTTGTCAACTGAAACACAGCTTCAGCAATGCATCTGCTAATGATCTTACGAAATTATATATAGAATCTATGACGAAGAACACCCAATAAAGTTGTGTGCAAGAATACTAAATTGCATGCAAGAGAATTCATCAATACAAAGAAAATTCTTCCAGAAAAAAAGCATGCAACTGAAACTACTTGATAATGCCTAGAAACAAGCATAAGCGATACAAATTGAACACGGTAAAAAAATAGATACTAACGGGATGATCTCGGCATATTTCCCCTTGTTTTGACCTTCCAGTATTGCCATTATTAGCTCCTTATTCTCCTCCAAACACTGGCACAAGGATAAGAACTTGTTTATATGAGATAAGTTTAGGTAAACTAACACATAATTATTTCAATTAAAGGTCCAGACTTTTCAGCAAAGTGAATTATGCAAGCGTAAAAGTAGATATACCAATGAAGAACACCATCCAGTTTAAATTAACTTTTGTAACTTAAAAAGAAAAAAAACATTACCAACGTTTATTCAATTCTAAGCACAGTACCAAATAAATTCAATAAAGTAAGTTCATATGCAAAGACAAACCATTATCTATTGAAGGAACATATAAAATGAATGTTATCACATACATAGAATTAAAGAAATGTGCAAATTTTAACGAATGTGGAAAAAACAAATTAATAACTTAGGGCACAAGGAAAGAAAAAGTGAATAGCACTCTACACCTTTGGTGACATTTCCGAAACGAAAATGAGACTCGAAACAAGAAAAAAAGGGATAACATGGAAAGGTGAGATTTTTATGGAAACCTAAAACGAAAATATGTGTAGAGATAAATTTATAACATCAAATACAACGGTAACTGGATAATGGTAATGACGCAGAGAAAATGGTGAAGGAATTTTTTTTTTGGCACCTTTTGAATCTGCTCGGTTGTTAACACTGGGAGAGAAGGATCAACGTTCATCATTTTTTGTGCTTCTTCTTTTTTCACAGTGTGAAACGGAAACGAAAATCAAATCCAAAACCCTAACGTTGCGTCTTCCTTTGAAACCACTTTTCCCAGTTCAAATGTGCAGTTTTCGCTGTTTTTTCTTCTGCATTGGTTTAAATAAGCGACTCATGGTGCGTTTATCTATTTATTAAATAATGTTAAAATTTAATTTTATTCTATACCAAAAATAAGTTTTATTCAATTTAATTATTTTCTAATTTTGTTGATATAAATTTGTTTTTTTTTTCCTTCACATTTAATGAGAGTTATATATTTTTCATATCATACTACTATTAAAGTAGTATGTAATTATGTTATGTCTTAATTCAACGATTATAAATTCGATATTGTTTAAATTGAATATATTCTTTAAAATTTAAAAACAATTTTTTTATAATTATTATTATCTCATTTTAAAAAAAATACTATCAAAGTAGGATAAATTGACTAAATATATAAATTCATTTAATATTATTGTAAAACTAATTTATCATTAACACTTTCAATTTATACATATTTTAAAGAGAAAAAATATAGTGGTAAAACTGCTTTACAAGATATAAAATAATTATAAAGCTTTTAAAGTGTTTTAAAATTTAATTATGATTTTTTAATAAACAAAGGAAAATAAAAAATAAAAAATAAACTAAACAAAGCGAGAGATTAAAACTTATCTAAAATATTCATAAAAGAATAAAGTTAAACTTCAAATATTCAAAATTAATATTATTGTTACCATATTTGCTAAAAAATCAACGCTATAATTTGTTTATATGTACAAATAATATGTTGGGTTGAGGATTTTAAATTAAATATATATTTTAGATTGTTTTTATTTTCGTATAACCAAAGTTATTGTTGAATTTCTTTATGAAGATAACTACTAAAGTTTTTTTCTCAAATGGAAATTACTACCACTTTTATTATTTTGTTTATACTCAGAAAACAACTACTACTTGTCACTTGAATGTAAACATCTGTGGTCTTATAAAAAATAAAAAGTAAAATAGTAACAAAAAAATATTGAGCAATAAAAAGTAAAATAGATAAAGTGAGGAGACCAAAACGACGTCACTGAAGGCACGGGCGAGTGTAGGCACGCGCGGCAGGCATTTTGGTTTTGTGACAGCGTTGTTTTCGCAGCATCGTGACTCGTGAGAAGAAAAGAGAACAGAAGAGAATAAGGGGTTATTCGTTAATCTGTTTTCCTACAATCGCGAGAGAAATTGGGTGAAAAGAAAATTAAAAATGGGGTATGTGCTGAGAGTGAGATTGGCTTCGTTTTTTACCGGTGCCGCAACGGCGTCGTTTGCAGGTCTCTACATCCTCCATAGGGATTACAAGCTTGCGCACCAATCCCTTACTCAACAGGTACATCCTAATTACTCTTTTCCAACATTCTGCCACAAGATTTATGTTATTTTCACTGTGCCTCTAAATCACGTCAATTACGATACCAATTAATTGAAACACTAACACGCAGCGATTAGATTAAGATTACCCTTTCAGAGTTTTGGTTAGAAAGGGGAAACATAACTGATGCAGCGATTATACTCATTTTTTAGTTGAATAATTGTTTGTCTGGCTGTGCCTTCTTTTTGGCTTCAGAAATATGTTGTTATTGGAGTATTATCTAATATCAATAGTTATAGCAATAATGCTGTTTTTTTTTTATAAATATGCTGTAATTGTCTTATGTAATGTATTCTAATTCTAATGCTACAAAATGGAGGGTGTGTAACCAACAAGGTATTGAGATTTGGGAGAGTTGGGAACGGGACTCGCTTCCATGAAAAGAACCTCATGGAATCGCTATTTTGGAGGTAGTCCAACTTCGTTGAGAAAAACTGGATGCCGCGCTACCGACTCGTGGATTAGTCCCAAAGCGGATCCAAATGACCTAAGCCGTGGGGATTCCTACTTAGAGGGTAAAGAACCCTAATTACGGTGGGTCAGCAAAAAAAATGGAGGGTGTGACACTTATTTATTTGTAATTTGAAATTTCGATGCTAATGTGCTGTGGTCTTTCAATTCGTGAAAGGATCAATGCACATAGGTAGGTTATTAATTCATTTCCTGATCTTTGTTTAGATAACATATCTTTTGTGTAACGGTATGAGTTAGTTGAAGGAGACAAGCCTGCATGGTTTTTCTTGGTTAGAGACTCCACCTACCAGGAAGCCCTTGTTGTTCTTTTATTTATTTATTTATTTTTTAATGGGG
>NC_021164.2:68594941-68602394 GCF_000331145.2 Cicer arietinum
GGGAGGGTGGGATAAGTATATTATGGTCGGGTATATTGATTTTTGATAATCGTGGGGCATTCGTGACATGATGTTGGCATTTTGGTGATTGCCTGTTGCAGTAGCCTATGTTTACTTGCTTACATAAGCCAATGAACTTGAGGGACTTGGAGTGACAAGGAGGTCATGGGTTCAACTCTTCCTTTTATCAAAATTAACATCTAATTACTAACATTGGCTATTTAAAAAAAAGTATTTGATAGATCACTCATCTCTTTCCTACTTGATACAGTCAACACATGTCATATGTACATTTATTCTCCCTTTCCTTTTTCAAATAGTGTAAGGTCTCATAAAGTTCCTTTTCTTTTAAAACTTGTTTTTCTCATTGCAAGACCTCCTCAATCATGTTATCTACTGGCTTTATTCTATTACCTTAATTTTGTGTTTGGACCCTGCAGTTTTATGTCTTACCCTCTTGGATATATGGCAAGTGGTCTTATTTTTGTCGACTTTGTATTGTTTGTTAAACAAATAAATCAGGCAAAGTTGTCATGAGTGTTTCTCTGGGACTTTAAATTGGGGATGAATCTTGTTAAATAATTTGGATATCCTTTTGTTATAGTCTTAGACAGTGACTGTTCAGCTGTTGCTATCAATATACATTTAAAGGCGTCTGTGAAAGTTTAGATTGTATGAGAGCTTCTAACCAGCTTAATAATTCTATGTTATCTCCTAATGAATGTGGTTTTTTCTCTCTCATGGTTTAAACTGTGAATGTATTCATCACCAAATAAAGAAAATGCAGTTGCTGTTATTTTTGTAATTGTTCAAACTACAAAAAATTGTGTTTGCATGCAATTTTTTGGGATTTCTCTATTGGGATCGTCAATCCAAATTACTTAGAAGTTTACACATTGAACTGACCATATTGTTCATTTCAATCCTATTTGGAGATACACATTATTAACACTTCTGTAATCATATTTTTCTTTCTTCTCTCTTATGTGGAATTCATGGCTCACAAATAGTTGCTGGTTTAAAAGTTTCCTTTAATCACATTGCCATGGTTAATGATGGCAACAGCTCTTTCCGAAAGAAGTGCATAATTCTTGCCACACTCCATGCTGTTGAGGCACGTGTATATAGTGTATTGATTTGTAGACATGGAACAAAGTCCAGTGGCGCACAAAGTTGAAATAGATTCAAGGTATGGTATTTTGTTAGGATAGAAAGTTAGAGTAGAATAAAGAGGAGTTAGTTGAGAATAGTTAGCGTAGTAGACTAGTAGTAATTTGAGGAAACTCAATAAAATAAATAGGGGGAAATAGTAGAAAGGAGATGCTCAGGTTTGTTGCTTTAGACAAACAGAGCAGTGGCTCATTTGTAAAAGGGAAAACCTTTGGAGGAGAATTCTTTTTCCTATTCTCAATCATTCAATAAAATTGCATCTCACATTTGTTTCTATCAAATTTTTTTTCTCTTCCTTGGGTTCCTGTCAAATGGGTTTGTCCTAATGGAGCTATTGTGAGGATGAAATGGATAATTTGAGGTTGTTCTGCAAAGAGACGACCAACAAACATGGATTGCAACCTTGATCACGGGAGTCTAGCATTTCCAAGCTTAAGAAGATGCTGCATCAGTTGTTAAAGATGCAAGGACCCAATTATCACGGAAAAAGGTAGGAAGCGCTGCCGTCTAAAATGAAGAAGAGTCTTGAAGGGACGGGAGAAATCAAGCATACATTGGGTCAGGGGTGAAAAAAAATAGATATATGTAATATGATTGCAAGGCAGAAATGGTGGAGACACGACCGTCTTCAGAGATGACCTTGTTGCAGCAATGGAACAAAATTCTGACACATTCAATAGGGAGTGTAGCAATCAAGAATCCTGTTCTCAGACAAATAGATTGAATTTCCCAATCTCGATGGCATTGATCACTTGTGATGGTGTTGCTGGGACAAAATTCTTTCAGGTGTATTAGACAAAGCCTTCGGAGAAGGTGCGGAAAGAACTTGATACTATGGTGGACTCAAACATAACCTAGCCCAATTTGGATTATCTTCTGACTTATATGAGCTTCTTTATAAACAAAGTTTATGGTTTTTCATTTATGGAAAAGTTCTTAAAAGCTTAGGTTCTTGCAGTGGCAGCCATAGAGATGCAGGTTGTATGGAGTGTAGCTGCAATGCCATCGAAGCCACCAGCCACTAGCAGGCCGTCCCTAGCAAAGTTGCCATGGGCATGTTAGACAGACACACATCTACTGACATTGGTGATTTGGTTCTGCTCTTCTGGAGGAGATAGAGGGAGGGGTAGAAGTAGCATCTTGCAAAGTGGATCTGATACAAGGATGGACATTGCAAATCTGCCAACTGAGGTTAATATTTTAACATGCCAAGCTGTAGCCTGTAGGCAAATGGACTGCAATTCAGAAGCAGGAGATGGTTTCTATTTCTTCCTCAAGCAGATAGTTGCATTGGTTTCCCAGCTTCAGCTCCCAATCATAGATCCCACAATCAAAGATCTCTCAATCAGAGGGCCTTCAAAGCAAGGGCGGAGCTAGGACTGAGCGGTTGGAGGCCCATAATTGAAGGGAAAAAAACGATAAAGGGTAGAGAAAGAAATGGAGGTACAACCAATCTTTGCAATAGAGGATAATAAGTATAAGTTTTTTAAAGCCGTTTGAAATTGAAATTGAGGGTAATTTGGATGTTGAACAAAATTACGGAATGCAAGTAACTGGATGAAGAAGTTAGAAAGGGAAATTAGGGTATTAGGTTGGTAGTTTACTCATATTGTCTATGTATCCAATTATTTCTGTAATAAACTATAATTTAAGGGCAGTAAGACATTAGAGAAAATTTTAAGCACGGACACGTCTCGCATACATGTTTCACAAAACAATAACATGATCTTGTGTGATGGCAAAACTTTGGCCTCTATTTATTCTCTGATTCTATTTTCAAGCCTTTAGTCCACAAGTTGACTGCCCCATTTCCCTTTGGTTGTTCAAACAAACATTAGGGCCAGATCCCACTGAAGCATATACATAGCTCCTCTGCCCAGTCCCAAAGACTTGAGTAAAAAAGTTCTTTAGGGTTTGCGTCCGGTCCCACTTTCAAGTTTTGTATTACATTTCAGCAATCACTCAAATGGGGATGTTATTGCCAAATTGATAACTGTTGGAACAACTTGTGTAGATTCACCAAACCCAATTCAATGTGGGACCTGGGATCTCATTAGAGCAACTCAAAAGCACATCTGGCCCTACCCAGAATTCAGACAGGAAGAGTTGGTAGGGAGTCAAACTAGTTTTTGAAGGGATGAAGAAGGGGTTCTGTACTGGTTAATTTTGGAAAACTGGTGAAGTGAGCCGTGTTGCCTGACCACTTTCATCCTTGAGGACCAGGTTGCGCTTGAAGGGAAAGGGGTGGTATTCTTAGGATAGAAGGGGTATAACAAAAGCGAGTTCACGTAGTTAGGAGAATTAGTTAGGATAGTTAGTCAAGGATACTTGATTGAATAAATTGGGGGAAGTAGTAAAAAGGAAACATGTTTGTTAATTTGGATAAGTAGGGCAGTGATTCAGTTGTAAAAGGGGAAACCTTGGAAGGAGAATTGTATTTCCTATTTTCAATCATCAAATAGAATTGTTCCTTTGCGTTTGTTTGTTTCTATCAACTTCAATTGCATTGCACAATGTCAAAGCTTGCTCTAAGTAGTTGCGACTTTTGATACCAGTCATCGAGTATATACCGTTGGATATTCAACATGAAGTTTTGTTTCTCTTTTCCTAATAATATGATATGCATCAATCTATCTATACCGTGATATATGTCTTGGGTCCTTCCTTTTCTTGTTTGTTAGCCACTGTCTCTTCGATCCTTCATTTCCTTGCATGGGAGGGGGAATGAGTGGGTTTTGTTTGAACAATTCTCTTGGTGCTTCAATTGATTACTGAATTTCTTTGCTTGTGCAGGTGAATGGTCTCTACGAGTCTCTAGATAGTCGGATTTCTTCCTTGGAAAAACTGAAACAAACTGAAACTTCAAAACAGGTGGAAGCTACAGAATAAGTTTGCGGATTGAGGCATCAGTTGTAGTTAATTGTGGTGATTTTTTTTTTTGAATGAGACGAGTGACTTTTCACTGTTTTTACTCTTATAAGGAGTAAATTCAATTTAACTCATTTTATGGCATCTCATCTGGCTCAACTTTCACACCATAATTGTTCAGATAAGTTCTGCATCCAGATGTATTTTGGATTATTCCTTTAGCTCATCGCGTTTAGCTTTTATCACCGTTGTGTTTGGTGATTAATGAATATTTGGGATGAGAGACATTGTGCTTTCTTTTTTGTGTTTCTATTAAGTTTACGGCTTGAAAATAAAATTATTACTGTAACTCACCATAAAATGATTATTCTAAGACAGTATTTAGCTATTACAAAAACTATCAACTAACAATAATTGTATATTAAGATAGAGTAGCTTTGTTTCTGAGATATAAGAATTTTTTCAATTGATGTTATGGTCCTTTCTTTAGTTACAAAATGAGTTTTGACATTTGTGAAGAAATTGAATAAGAAAGCTTCTGAAACAATTGATATGTAAAAACCAATTTGTGACGGCTGAAAACTCATAAAAACTCATAATTGTTAGTGTAATTTTTTTAATCTTTATATAGAAAATATATCTTTATTATTTATGAGTTTATAAATATTTATGGATAAATTGGAATAGAAAGCTTCTGAAAGAAAAAAATTGACATAAAAAGCAATTTGTGATTGCTTAAAAAACGCATAATTGTTAATTGTTATAAAATTGTTAATTATTGTTAATCAACTAAATATTAACAAATTTATTCTTAAATACATCTATAAAATACTTTTATTTTTAAGAGATACTTAATAAAAAGATAAGAGAACAAAAATATATTTAAACTTTTTTATTTTTAAGTGACAAGTGGTAGTTATTTTTCAACTAAATATTATCAACTAAAATAAAAAAAAGCTACTAATGTGTTTATTTTGTGTAATAAATGACTAAAATATCTTTTGTGTATTGATGTATTTAATAATAATTTTTCTTATTCTAAGACAAAGTTGTAGTATTAATTAGGGTTATGTTTGAAAAAAATTAAATTAAATTAAAAATGGCTTTATAATTGTTAGGTTATATATTCTCAGGTTCGAATCTAGATCCTTACTGTTATTTGAGTTAATTATAGTAAAATTTATTATTTTTTTAAAGATAAAAAAATAAATAAAAATAAGCTTATATTAAAGTGGAACAGAAGTACTGCGTTACAACATTTACGATGAGTGATTCTCCTAATAAGCAATGTACTAGATAGTCACCAATTATAGATTAAAAATTATGAGTGATTATAAAGAAGGATAATTTTATAAGTATTGCTTCTTTTTACTTTTTGACATACATCACTCAATAAATTATATTAAAATAAATAAGTGTTATTGAAAATATAGTAATATAGAGATATTAATGAAACCCGTATTATAATTTTGTTAAGGTGTCGAATTAGAGAAAATAATACTTATTAAACACTGTAATTAAATCCCAAATTGGTGTCCTTCACTCTAGATACTCTTAGTGGTTGAAAGTGGAATGGACATTACTAAATATACTCACCTAGACTAAATTTAGGATGCATTGGTACTATTGAGCGGTTGTATCACTACCATCAATAGATTAATGGTCTGCCTCTTTTTAAATAGTTTCAACAATACTACATAATATTTCTAGTTATATATACATGAAATTAAGAATCAATTATGTTAATTAAAACGAAAGCTGAGAATGATAGCATGCATCAACATACATTAGAAAAGAATTTAACGGGAAAAAATGGACACACCGTTTGAAAAAAAAAGGAGCAGTATGACCAAACTGAGCTAAGAAATGAGCATATATATTTGCTTTTCTTATAGAATAAGTAAGGGAGTAAGTCCAGTCCTTCTGATGCAGAATAGATAATACCTTTAGGAGAATAAGCAAGAGAGTAAATTAAGTATATTACTTCTTAATCATGGAAATGATGGCAAGAGAGTTAGTTTCAAAAATAACATTATGAATATCTTTATCAAGAGCCAATAAAACACCATTGTGAAAAACCCACATTTAAGAAAATAGCGAGCTATTAGATGCCATTTTGCAATAGAAACCATATATAAATTCACCATTATGGTCGTAAAGGATTCTCTCACAAGGCGAGAAACCATCAATATGGATGTAAGCATCATCAACATTCATCTTCATAACCCCCCACAAAGGATTTAATCAATGCTATTTGATTAGGGTTAATCAAGTTCTGCTTTTGAACCTTACTCTTGATCAAAGAGTTATAAATAAAGTCAACTTGAATACAAATGTAATGCCACAAATCACTCCTCATCTTTGTACTTAGGGAGAAAACCAAATAGTTTTGATCTTTCTAGAGTTCATTAAATGGCACACCAAATAACATTTTCTATGCCTAATGGATGTTTCCAATGTCGTTGCAAGTAAGATTTCATTCAAGACAAGCATAAGTACCCAGGTTAAAGATTTTACTCTAAAATTCAGACTTAATAACTATATTCCAAAGTAGTTGGACATCCTCACAATCCTTCACAACATGCATAAGGATTTCAGGTGCAGATAGGTAACGCTGGCAGAGTTTGTCGGAGGTGACCACACCTCTAAAATCTCTTAGCATTTGTCAAGAGTTTCCCGTGTACCATTTTCCAAAGTGTCGTCTTAACTCTGGTTGGGCGTTACCAATTTCAAACCTCTTTGAACAATATTATCGAGTTAGCATTGGCCTCATGGTTTGTAAGGTTATTATAGGTTGACTTAAAAATAAATTGGTTGTCAATGGTTGGCATCCATGTGGAAAAATCTAGAGAAACATCAGTTGGAGACTTTAAGGAATGATTTTTCTCACATATTGACTCATGCATAATTTTTTGTAGTTTACTTCAATTGAGGTATTGAGTGATACAAAAAACTCATATTCTCTAGGTGGAAAAGCTTGAGGTATTGAGTGAGCAAACTTTCCATACATGATAACCAGTGATCCTTCCAAAATTTTGTATAATGACTATTACGTTTAACTCATTGCATATTACTTTTGGTATTGGGCCACACTTTGAAAATATTCCTCCAAGTATTTGAAGTAATATATCATTGTTGGATAAAATGTGTGTTTATAATACAACAATTATACTTGGCTCAGACTGGTCATATATGCCTAATTAAGGACTTTGAGATTCTTGAAGTCAAGTCCACCTTCATGCTTTGGTTGGCAAATTGTTTTCCAATAGATCAAATGACATGCTCTTTGTTTCGTTGTACTACCCCATATGAAGTTGCACCATAATCTCTCAACTTTGTCACAAATATAAATAGGAATTGGCATGATTTGCCTCACATAAATATGAATGATAAATAAAGATGATTGAGCAAGAGC
>NC_021164.2:68602664-68656704 GCF_000331145.2 Cicer arietinum
GGCTCTACCTGAAAAATGAAAGAGAGTTACCTTTCTAATTTGTGACTTTAGTCTATCCAAGATAAAATAGAATAAATCTTTTGAGACTCATTGGTGGATCCGAGAAACACCCAACTATATTGTTAGGTCAATCCTCATAGTTTGATTTAAAGAAGTCGATTTTGTAGTTGACATATTTTTAGAGAAAAAAAACCTTGAATTTCTGCATGTTGATCTTTTGGCCATAATTGTGGCAAAAGTTTGCCAACATTGATTTAATGAGATAATTTTTTTTTCTATACTAGGCTCAACAACCAAAACAATATCATCAACAAATAATATGTGTGAGAGGTTAGGTCCCCCACTACTACAAAAATGAAGTTTTTATTGACTGTTTGTAACCGAATCTTTAATTATGTGGCCCAATCTCTCTATAGCCAACACAAAGGATAATAGGAGATATAGTCCCCTTGTGTAAGCCCTAAAGAAATTCCAAATGAGTTGGTTTAAACACCATTTGAATGGATAGTAATAGATTCAGGGGCAAGACGATGTCGAATAATATTCTTTAGTCTCAAAGGTAATTCTAATATGTCAATGGATTCAATGATAAATTGTCATTCAAGTCTATCATATATTTTTTCAAGACCAAGCGTGAGAATCATGAAACATATAATATCATGTAGATCAGAGAAAGTATCAATGATTTCTTAGAGCACTAGAATGTTATTAGAAGTAGATCGTCTTGAGATAAAATTACTTTCATTCTAGGAGACCATACGAGGCATAATACTTCTGAGTATCTGAGCAATGATTTTAGAAATAATTTTATAACTCACATTACAAAGTGCTATACATCTAAGTTGATTAACCTGTATATGTTCATCCACCATGTGAATGACAATAATTAGAGTCTGGTTGATCTATCTAATTTTAACATGATCCTGGAAGCAATTCTTAACTAGCTTAAGATTGGATGACCAAACACACTCCATTGACTCTTGAAATATAGGATGGAACCCACTAGGGCCATACAACTTATACTTTCCCATGCTAAAAAGAGCTTCTTTAAATATAGGATGGAACCCACCAGGGCCAGACAACTTATACTTTCCAAAGATACGTCTCAGCCTAGTCTTTTCCATATTATTATCTTCAATTGACGAAAATGTAGATGTGGTATCAAAAGGGACAAGGGAGCCTCTAGCTGAACAATAGAGGTTTTGATAGAATTGGATCACAAGATTCCTAACATCAGTATCTTCAAAAACCCATAAGTTATCATAGAATGCATATATTCTATTAAATATTTGCCTCTTTAGAGTTGACAAGTTGAAGAATCTAGTATTAAGATTTCCTTGTTGGATCCATTTGCATCTATATTGTTCGAACTAATAGCTTTCCTCATCTCTAACTAAGGAATTATAATCCTTATAGAGCTATTGTCTTAACTTAACTAGGTGCTGGTTTATATTGCTTTGAGGAATACCTCATAATCTTCTAAGAACACACTTTTACGTACAAATATATTACCAAATGTATGATGATTCCAAAAGCGCAAAGTAGATGTTAGATTTGTGATATTAGAGGACTAACCGTTAGAGTTAATCCATTGATGTTTAACCTGATTATCAAAGTTAAGATGTTCAAGTCATGCACCAAAAAATTAAAGTAGTTTCTTTGAGGAGGAAGTTGACCATTACACAACTAAAACAAAGTCTATGGTAATTAGAAGAAAGGATATGAAGATGAACAACCAAATTATTTAGGAAAAGTTCATGCCCCAAAGTATTACAAAGAAATCTATCAAGTCTCTTTTGTAGTTGGTCGCGCATACATGTGAAATGATGACCAGAAAAGCCAAGATCAGTTAGATTGCAGTCATCAATACAATTAACAAAGGCAGTTGCATAAGTTTGATTCATGGGAGCATCACCAGCACACCAAGGGCCAATGTTGAAGTCCCCGATAATACACCAAGGGACAATTATAGTTGAGGATAAGTCAAAAATTTCTGGGTCGACTTTTAACCTAAAACCAGGGTTAGGACTAACATAAAAAAAATGAGAAATACCAGAATAAGGGGGTTCCAGCATTAACCTTAATATGTATACAATATTTACATGAGCTGATAATTTGGACAAAAGGACCGCCACAAACAACAAATCCCACCAGAGAAGCCATTAGCGTCAACTTTAAAGCTATTGGTAGTCCAATTTTACGAATGACATCATCAACACTAGTTCCATTAAAACGAAGTTCCAGAAACATAATAAAATCAACATTGTGTATTTTCACATAATCTTTAACAAGGTCAGGGAAATTGCGACCACCAACGCCATGACAATTCCATGTTAGGAAGGAAATTCATGTGAAATTAGTTGGATGAGAGACCTTAACAAGCGTTTTAGGTGCTTGATGCAACTTTGTATTGTCAGTACTTTCAACTTCCACAATTTCAATTAGAAGCTCTTGGGGATTGGCATCAATTGCATATATCTATACTCGATATTTCTCCCCTAATGCAATAAATTATGCATCAGGTATAACCCTTTGGGTGATGGGAAATCGCTCCCAAATTTTACTTGAATCCATACCCTCGATATGTTGTTGTTGACTTTCTTAAAGATCTTTTTCCACTAAAGTGGATTTTGACACGAGCTCTAAATTAGCCACAACGCAAAAGTCAATTCAACAAAAAGTTTATAATTCAATCGAAAATAAGAACTCTAAAAAAATCCAATGTGATAATGACACTAAATTCATCATCCAAAGAAAACTAAAACAAATATTGTGAACACATTTGCCAAACAAGTTGGCATCAAAATTACCAACCAACAACCTCTAATTATATTTATAAGATAAGTTTTTTTATACCTTAATAACTTTGTTAACCTTCATTTAAAAATGTTTTATTTATTTATTTATATTAATGAATGTATTTAATATTTTATAATTTTCTATGTGTATATTTGAAAAACATTCCAAGGGTTACAAATGTTAATAAATTTATTGGTGTTATTTATAATACTACACCATTAATTCAAGTAAAAAATCATTTAATACAAGCAGTTTTTTATTTATTTAGGAAATACAAGCATCTGAATATTTAACTATAAAATAAACAATTAAAAAAATTCGACTTATATTTCACATTAAAATATTATTATAATGATATTAGTTTTAATTTTTTATAAAAAAATAATGATGACTCGAGGTATAAAAATTTGACTTTTAAAAGAAATAAAACCAAACATAGATAAAAATCACGATTATATCAATATTATTATTAATAATTCCGACAATTGACCTCGTACGGTGATTACACGACAACCAACAATCAACTACTACATATTTTAGTTAAAAAAGACAAAACTAAATTTAATAACTATAATATAACACTGTGTTTCATGATAAATATTATTGATTAAGTTACAAATATATTAAAAGAAATAATAATAAAAAAGAAAAAATCATTTTATTAAATTACATATTAATTATTGTTAATTTTTAATATAAAATATAATAATAATTTAAAAATTGAATATATAATAATAAAAATATAAAAATAAATAAAATTATAAATCATATTAACATTAAAATAAAGTTTTTTAAACTAAAGTGATAATTATTATGAGATCGAAGAAGCTTAAAATTATTGGCAAGTCACAATTTTGTCCGGAAGAGATGAGATTTACACGTGAGCTTTGATAACAAGGTGCAAACAAATCCCACCCGACGCCATATTCGAATCTTTCAATCACAATCTTAATCCAACCGTCAAATCTCAGCCGTTCATTTCATCAAAGTTAAATCTCACCGCATCAACTCACGGACTAAACACAACCTCAAAAATCAAGTAAAGATAACAAAGCGCGCATTTCGAAGCTAAATCTTGGGGACCTGCCTTAACTCTTTCCAGCCTGGCTCCTTACCTACCACATCTTGTTCCACCCTTCGGGCCCACACCCTAATAAATAAACTCAAAATACCAAAACTACCCTCTTTTTTCAAAATAATACTACATTCTTCTTATTCTTCGTCTCCCCGTTCAACACTCTATTCACTCATCATGCCACTGACATTGACGCTGACACGTATCTTCGTGTTTTTCTTCTTCGCCGCCGTGACTTGTTTCTCGCCTGCGTCATGTTCCGGCGAAGTTCAGGCATTCCGTGAAGCACCGGCATTCCGCAACGGCAGAGAATGTCCGCCTCGCGAAACATCCGTCATCCACATTGCTATGACGCTTGACGCGACCTACCTCCGCGGCTCCGTCGCCGGAGTATTCTCCGTCCTGCAACACGCGTCGTGTCCAGAGAACGTAGTGTTCCACTTCGTTGCAACCACGCATCGTCGCCGGCAAGAGCTCCGTCGCATCATCATTTCCACGTTCCCGTACCTGAAATTCCACATCTACCACTTCGACTCGAATCTCGTGAGAGGTAAGATTTCGTACTCCATTCGCCGCGCGCTCGATCAGCCACTCAACTACGCACGGATGTACCTTGCCGATCTAGTTCCGGCGACAGCTCAGCGAATCATTTACTTCGACTCAGACCTCATCGTTGTTGATGACGTGGCGAAGCTATGGAGCATCGATTTAGGCGATCACGTGCTTGGCGCGCCGGAGTATTGTCACGCTAACTTCACTAATTACTTCACTCACCGGTTCTGGTCGAATCCGACTTATGCGGCGTCGTTTAAGGGACGCGATGCGTGCTACTTTAACACTGGTGTGATGGTGATTGATCTTTGGAAATGGCGTGAGGGGAGATACACGGAGAAGCTTGAGAACTGGATGCGGATCCAGAAACGGAGCCGGATCTATGAACTCGGATCTCTGCCGCCGTTTCTTCTGGTCTTCGCCGGAAACGTCGAGAGAGTGGAGCATAGGTGGAACCAGCACGGCCTCGGCGGTGACAATGTTGAAGGACTTTGTCGTGATTTGCACCCTGGTCCGGTGAGTCTTTTGCATTGGAGTGGGAAAGGGAAACCCTGGCTTAGAATCGATTCGAAGAAGCCGTGTACGTTGGATAGCTTGTGGGCACCTTATGATCTTTTTCGTCATTCTGTTTCATTGTTCAACGATTCCTAATTAGGGTTTAGTAAGAATGATAAACAGCTCGGGTTTCAGAAATGCTCCCACACGTTCAACCAAAGGGATAATGAAATGGTTAGTGATTTTTCCCAGTAAATGGAGTTTGTAGTCAATTTTACCAATTATATAATTCAATTAAAATCTATGTGCTCAAGAGGTTAATAGAAGATTGTCTTTTCTTATCTTATTGTTTGAATTTATGAATCTTCTCTGCATGTTAAAGAGATGAATACGCTATCTAACATTCTCATGTCATTTTGGATTAATTTCAGGCTGATTATGGGATATGTATATAATGGATTTGGATGCTATAAAAGCTTCATGATGATATGAAATCAACGGCTGCATTATGTTGTTGTTGATCATTCATTACAAACCTCCATCATGATCTGCACGGCAAAGCAGCAAGCTGTGTGTGGCACAAAAACTGGGTCCTTTAAATGAGGAGAATAACCTGGTGAAATGGATTGGATGGTTCTTAACAGAGTGATTGAAAATAAATATGAAGGTTTTTCTATTTCATATATTTGCATGATACAACAAAGGTGCAACTTTTGTATGGGTTTGGATTAGGCATTCTGATGTCCGGTTCCTGTTCCACTTCACCATGGCTATTGGTGCTGTTTTTCCTTTTTGGCTCTGGATTTGTAGTGTTTTTTTATGTAAATTTAAAAATAAATTCAGAATACCCCTCTCCTTTTCACCGTGGTTATTGATGCTTCATAAATTTCCTGTTTTGCTATTGTCTAGCAATTCAAAGTGACATACCTTTTGCATTTGGTTTACTGGATTCTTGTTTTGCTATTCATACTTTGAAATCCAGATTTTAGTGAAGTTTTTTCTTTTTAGTTACTTGTTTTGCTTGGTTTTATTATTTTGATTGACCTTATTGCAATTTTATGAAATGCAGAACCTTTTTATTCTTAAATAATGGAAACTTATGGATCATAAATAGTAGCCGTGAAAAGAAAATAATTTCACCTTGTGATGTTGGCTTTAAAAATCTTTTTGGAAATGAACAAGATGCTTCTCTTGAGGCGTGAGGTCGGTGTCAAATGCCAGTCACAGATTGCAGCTTTTAAATCATCACTCTCACTGAAGAAATCAAATGCTTCTCTTCATTCTTCACCACCACAAAACAGGTGGTTGACATTGTAATAGGTGGCTTTTATTTTTAATTATGCTTAATGGGTTCTTCATGATGACTGTCTAATTGTGCATTATAAGGAATTACATTACTTTCATTTGGTTACAATTTTCATTTTTTTTTATCGAAGTTACTATTTTTGTTGGGTTATATATGAAAGAGACTGAAATATATGATAAATTGAAAAACAAAATATATACAAGGAGTGATAAACTTGATCGCCGGTGTCAATTACTGAGTGAGCATGCAAAATCAACTATATATGAAAGAAGAAAAGGGTAGATCTATTCAACCCAACATGGATTCTATATATATGAAAATTGGTTATGGAATGAAGTCTAATTATCAACCATTGATCAACTTTGAATGTGAAGAAAACAGAATTACTAATTTTAGCATCAGAGGAGCAGGTGAAGGCCAACCAGCAACAGAGATGCTGTTGTGTTGCTCGTAAGGTATGTCATACAAATTTGTTATATAAGCCTCAATTTTGATGCCTTTTTTCCTCTCTTTCTGAACTTATCAATTATAGAATCTTGCAAATCTATTATTGAAATAGATCTGGTTGATGAGGATAAGTTTAATTAGAGATTGCCAAAGTAAAAGGGCAACTAAAGTTTTAAAGTGTATAGCTGATCCTGAAAAGAGTACAAATTCTTGAAATTTGAGTGGGGTCTAACTTAACTCTTGCAAAATTGACTTTTAAGGTTAGATTTATCCACCACTTATAAACACATTTTTTAGGCCTTATATCATCCAATATAGGACTCTTAACATACCCCCTCCCACCCAAGCCTTATGTCTTCTCTTTGTTACACTCCTTGTATAAATAGAGCACATAAGTTCATTTGTAAACATTGTGAGAATATGAATTTGCAGAGCAATTGAATTGGTGAACTCTTCACTTTTCTATCAAGGTATCATCCAGTTCTCCTTCTTAGGATAGTCTTCTCTCCCCTTCATTTCTTCATCCGCACTTTCATATCTTCATCGTCTTCACCATGTCTACTCCTTCACCAGTTCTCACAAACAATGGTGTGTCCTGAACTGATTCCACTCCAATTGGAACAATTCGTATCACACCTAAACTGTTTATCAAGCTTGATGACAAGAATTTCCTACTTTGGAATCAACAGGTTGAAGGTGTAGTCACCTTACACAAACTACATAGGTCTGTGGTTAATCCTTTGATCCAATGAATGTTGAATTCGAAGATGATCATGAACCTGATATTATCTCTGAAGCCTATGACAAGTGGCTTGTTCAAGATCAAATGTTGTTCACCTGACTCCTTTCTACTTTTTCTGAATCTGTATTGCCATGAGTGATGTATTGCCGTAATGTCTACCATGTTTGGGATAAAATCTACAAACATTTTCAGGCTCAAATGAAAGCTAAGGTTAGCCAGCTCAAATCTGAGTTAAAAGCTATTAAGAAAGGCACAAGATCCATCTCCGAGTATGTGCTTAGGATCAAAGAAATTGCAAATTCTCTACTATCTATAGGTGATCCTATTACTGAGCAAATATCGAATTGATGCCATTTTGGAAGGTTTTCCGTAAGAATATAGTGGTTTTGTTAAGATGATCTATGGGAGACCTGAATCATCATCTTTGTTTGATATTGAAGGCCCTACGTACTTCTTGTTCAAGAAACTCAGTTGGAAAAGTTTCAACAAGTATGGGCAGACCCCAAGGCTCTGAAGACAATTAAAACTTTGGTGTCATCTGCACAAGGCTTTTCTGGTTTCAAACAGGCTCCTGTGCTTTGTATGAGAGGCTTACTCAAGCTTTACCTCAGTTTGGTTTTCATTCAAGCAAATGTGATACGTCTCACTCAAGTGCGGAACTATTGTGGATACAATCTCCTCTCTGAACTAAAGGTCCCATCCACACTCCTATGTTATTATATGACAATGTTAGTGCTTTTCTACTTCCTCACAAGTCGGTGTTCTCATGCTTGTACCAAGCATCTCAAGCATTCATTTTGTACGTGAGACAGTTGTGGCTATTCTCTTTGTGCACATCATGTTTCAGCCACTCATGAGTTGGCTGATGCCCTAACCAAGCCAAGCCAATGTGATGGATTCTCAACCTCCTTAAGCTTGTAAGGGGTAATAGAGTTATATCATCGATGTATAGTAGTGCATTTAGAGCACGTGTTTATTGTGCCGATTTTAGGTAGTTTTCTATTATGTCAGCGCTGGCAGTTAGGCTAGTCTCTCCCTTCTCTATATTACACTCCTTGTATAATTAGAGCACACAAGTGCACTTGTAAACATAATGAAAATATGAATTTGCAGAGCAATTAAATTGGTGGACTCTCTTCACTTTTCTATCATAAAGAAACTTGAGGATATCACTGCTAAACTATTTCGAAAAGTGTGCAAAAATAGATATAAACGTAGTCATGAGGCAGTGTTGGAGTCTGTCAAACAACACTTAAAGTAGCAAAACAAAATTTGATTCAATATGTCAACCTTTCATGAGTATTGAGGTTGAAGGAAATGTTTACTTTCCGTTCAGCTCCTTCTTCTCTCCATGTTATGGTATGAAATAGCTGCAACATAGAAAAGGCTTTTCAATTATCAAATATATGCAACCCATTTTGCAGGAAGTAATTGGTGAAGATGACCAGAAATTTCCAACTTTAAAGAAAGATCTGGGAGCGGAAGTATAATTGGCTGACGTGACCGTTTTGAAGGAGTTTATAAATGAGTACAATATTTCAGGCCACGCCAAGACCAACTCCAATCCAACTGGGTGAGTTCTGTGATATACCTAAACTTTTGGAACTCCAAAACTGGACGGAAAGCCACTATACAGAAGAAGCCAATGAGCGGCTACGATAACAAGATGTGGTGATGGTAAGTGGGAATCCCACATGCATATTTGTTTTTAGGGTGCTCAACCAAGTTGCACAGATGCACGACAGAGCCTTTCTTATTTGTAGATCAACTTACTACTTGGGTGTTTTTTTATTGCCGGTTGGTTTGCTTACATTAGTATTGTTATATGTTTTTCCATGTATTTTATTTATTTTATAAATAAGTGGTAACTATCCATTATATGGACATTGTGGTAATTACTCATTAAGCAGAAACAATGTATATTATATTAAACCGTGTTCCATCCAAGGTTGTTCTAAATATGCGTTTTGAGTTATTCAAAAGATGGAAACCAAATTTGCTGTCATATATGCGTTTGGGGATGTATGTCTGAAGTAAGAGTCTATAACCCATAAGAAAAGAAAGTCTTGGGACTATAAGTGGCCATTTCATTGGATATGTCAAAAATTAAAAGGGATAAATTCTATTTTCCATCTCATAGCACTAGGATCGTAGAATGAAGAAATGCAAAGTTTCTTTAAAATCTCTAGATTAATGAGAGAAATCAATTTCAATATATTGTTTCAAATAGAAGTTATATTGACGCTCAACTTCCATATTAAATAGTAGATTGATTGTCATTCACAATATCTCTGAAGTCCAAACATGTATTGGCACGATCCTTTGGAAAATGTTGAGTCAACATTAAGGAGATCTATTAGAGAAAGAAATTCAGTTGTACCGAGTGATTATATGATTTATTTACAGAAATCGAACTATAACATTGGTATTGAAAATGATTCCGAAACGTTTTCACTAGTTACGAGTTGTAGAGAGTAAAATTTATAGCATGATGCTACAAAATAAGATGAATTATATGGCATGTGATAGAGCCTGGGATCTTGCAAGTTGCTTAATGGTTTAAAAGTCATTGGTTGTAAATCGGTTTTTAAGGCTAAGAACGATTTATCAAATAACGTTGATAGATGTAAAGCAAGATTCGTTGCTAAATGATTCGTTCAAAAGGAAGAATCTATATGTGGACTCAAACCAGCTTCTCGTCAATGGTATTTGAAATTTTACAATGTCATATTTTCTTTTAGATTCATAGAGAATATTATGGATCAATGTATATATTAGAAGGTCAATGAGTGTAAAATTTATTTCCTTGTTTTGTATGTGAATGACATTTTACTTGCTACCAATTATAAAAATTTGCTATATTAGGTGAAATAATTTATCTCTAAGAGTTTTGATATGAAGGATATGAGGATACATCTTATATCATTAGCATTAAGATTCATAGTAACCAAGTTCGTAGAATTATAGGTTTGTCACAAGAAATATATACCAATAAAGTCTTAGAATTTTTTCTTTTGTTCACCAAGAGTAGCACCCATTGTAAAGGATGATAGGTTCAGTTTGAACCAATTCCCAAAAAATAATTTTGAAAAGGAACAAATGTTTAGTATATTGCATATGGTTTTGTTGTTGGAAGCCTAATGTATGCTCATGTATGCACGAGGCTAGACATTGCATTTGTAATTGTGATGTTAAGCATATATCGGAGTAATCTAGGTATGAAACACTGAAAAACTGCAAAGAAGTGATGAGGTATCTTTAAGGAACTAAAGACTACATGCATATGTATATACGAACTGGAAATTTGGAGGTCAATGGTTATTTCGATTCAAATTTTTCCATCTGCATTGATTCTAGAAACTCAACATTCGGTTACATTTTCATGTTAGTTGATGGAGTTGTTTCTTGAAAAGTGCAAATCAAACCTTAATCGCTACTTTCACACTGGAAGTTGAGTTTGTATCTTGTTTTGAGGCTTCATCATATGGTGTATGGATGAAGAGTTTCATTATCTGGGTTGAAAATTATGAATTTAATTTCAATACCACTAAAGATGTAATGTGCAATTAAATTGCAGCGTTTCTGGCTAATAATTACAAAAGTGAAAGTCAAGACAAACATATTAACATTAAGTACTTAGCGATTAAAGATCAAACAATTGTTATTGAGTATACTAGCAATTAATTGATGATTTTTGATTAAAGGCGTGCCACCGAAGGATCATATAGATAAGAAGGAATTTGGTTCCTTTATCAGATTTTCGTGTTGTAAAAACAATTTTAATTTCATAAAACTCTATATATGATATTTTCTCATATTTAAATTTTGTAAGTGTACATATTTGAATTTTTTGAGAAATATCATTTTAGTTTGGAACCAGAAAAAACATAGATGATACGAGTTTATTCATTAGTTATATAATTTGGTTAGAGGCACAATACACTATGATACATTGAAGATAATACTAAAAAATATAGAGGACTTATGGCTATGATTCATGTGTTTTGTTTCTCATTATTGTAAGGAAAGAATATGTCAACCAAGCGGGAGAATGTTGATTTTTCCATGTATTTTATTTATTTTTAAATAAGTGGTAATTACCCATTGTATGGACATTATGGTAATTACTCATTAAACAAAAATTGGTCTTTATTCTTTCTCTAAATTTTATTAACTGTCTACTAACTCTCTTTGGAATGAGGAGCTTCAATAATGTCTTACACTAACAATTCCACAAAAATTTAATTTTTTTTAATAAGTGATGAATTAAATATAATTTTTTTTAATTTTTGCCATTGAAATTTCATATTTAATTCTACTTCTGATAAACAACTAAACCTCTCTAAGGCACATCCTAACACTTTATATTTTTCATGTATGTTTGATTGGTTAATATATGCTGTACATATTAATTACCAATATGTGTTGTTTATAATATGTTCTTGTGTAATGAAATACATATGATACAAAATACATTAAATTAAAAACAACATTACACAGACTATGTGGATAGAGGTGGAGCAATAGTCATGGTGCCGATAGCATCAGAGAGGCTTGCTTTGCTTTGCTATGCTTCAAGAGCTACATGATGACATGGAAGTATGAAATACATATAGGCTAAGCCTACAACTGGTTATGTCAATTGCAATATGGATGCATTGTTCAATTGCAATAGATAGACATGATGTGGATTTGTATACGCCTCTTAAATAAACACGATCAATTTCTTGTAGTAAGAATTCTACGCTAAATATTTTGGACCTCTAAATTATTTTATTTTTGTTTTAGTAGTTATAAATATTTTACACTTTGGTTATTCTAATAGTGTAATTTATAAATATTTGATGTAGTTATTTAGTAGTTATGAAATTTTTTATAGTTATTTTTTAATACTGGAAATTTCAGTTTTGAAATTTTCAGGAGTTTCAATCGGAAATTTTAAATTTCCGATATTGAAAAATAACTATCGGAAATTTTCAATTGAAACTCCTGTAAATTTCAAAAATTAATTTTTCAGTATTGAAAAATAACTACCAAAAATTTCCTTTTTAAAATTTTTAGTAAGAGATTTTCTGAGAAAAAAATTTACTTATTCCAAAAAATCAGATTGTGAATACCACAAAATATTTTTTTTGTTTTTACCATAAAGTTATAAGTATTCTAATAAATTTAGATATAAATTTTTTAAATGGAGGTACGAAATCCATCTCTCTATATATAATTGGGCCTTCATCCCATTTTCTCTATTTGGTCTTTGGGCCTTTTTTGGGTTAGGCCCTTTTAACTTTTTAAGTGCTAATAATCATAATTGTATGAAAATGATTAATAAATTATACTAGTACCCTCCAATTTTACTTATACCCCTCAATATTTTTAAAATGCTAAATTTTTTTTTAATTTTTTTTTTATTATTTTATCAACTCAATTTCTTTTTTTTTTACCATTTAAAGATTTTTGAACCAAACAATTCAAGTTTTTCAATATGTAAAATATTTTTAGAAATTACCAAAAAACTTTTTATAAGATTTTTGATACAAAAGGTTAACCGGAAAACTTTAAAATAAAAATTTTGATAAAGAAGTTTTGTACCGAAAAGTTTTAAAAAAGATTTGCAGTACAAAAGGTTGAGAATATACATATCGAGTATCGCAAATCTTTAAAACAGTTTTCCGATATAAAACATTGAAAATGTATACATAAGATAGAAAATATTAAAAATAAAATTATAAAAATTTCCGAAAAACTTAAATTTATGGTTTCAAATTTTTCGATAATTATCAAAAAAACTTAAAAAAAAGTATTCCAATAATCATTGTTTTGAGTTGATAATTGGTTAGGACAAATTAATATCGACTCAAAACAAATTATATTAATTTGTCCTAACCAAACTCTAAAATTATATTGGTAATTTTTAGACCATAATTCATTTTATCTTTTTACTAAACCCCACTTCGTTATTAGATATGAACAAACCCGATAATGTACAAATTATAATAAGATCATGTCTATCTAGGATGAGTTCGGATTGAGTTGAAAGACAAATAGAAACAAAATTATAAAGTTATCATCATTCAAATAAAAACTAAAAAGTTAAACGGTAGTTTACTTCTAACAGACAGATAAAGTGAGTAATGTAATTTACAAAATGGTTCAGGACTTAAATAAAAAAATTTAATCATTTTTATCACAATTAATTTTTTTTTGTTAATAATTTAAAAAAATAGTGGTTAATATTGTCTACAATATGATTAATGACGTAAAAAAACATAAGAACTTTGTCATTTTTATCATAAATAAAAAACTTGGTTAATGATGTTGTGAATTGCATTAACCACTTTGTTTCACTCCATTAACCATGTTTTTTACTAAAAAATATCATGTTCTTTAGTTTTATGTTATTAACCTCTTTGTGGATTGCATTAACCACTTTGTTTCAAGCAATTAACAAAGTGTCGGAAATGATTGATGATTTTAATGAAAGTTTGTTGGAAATAATGATGACATTAATGGGAGCTAGTGTTGTTGTGAATTGAAAAATAAGGAAGTCTTACACAAGAGGGATATCACACACTAGTAGGATATATAAGGTGGAGGTATGGTACTTGGGGTGTGTCCCAAGGAGTACCTCAATTTTGTAAAAGATGGAGAACGCATGAAAAATTGACCACCACACACGCGCGCCGTCGTTGTCCGGCCGACTCGACTCGACCGAGCCTTGGCCTTGGGGTATATTATTTTTTAGCATATGAAAATTAATAAATTAATTATTTATTTAAGTGAATGCTTACATTTTTATCTCTAATTGTTACATTAATTACGTAATTGTCCTCCACTTAGTCAACATTCATCATCTGATCCAGTTAGTTCCTTGCCCCCGATTTCGCGCTTGAGTTTTGTTGGTCAAAACTCTAATCACTAGTCATGTGCGTCTGGCTTAATCTAAAAACAAAACGTCTCTTTATGAGATAATGAAGAAAAGACAACCTAACTTCTCTTATCTTCGAACATGGGGTTGTCTGCCTTATGTCAGAATCCCCGATCTCAAGCGAATTAAACTCGCTAGTAAAGCCTATAAATGTGTGTTTATTGGGTATGCAATAAACAGTAAAGCGTATAAGTTCTATGAAAATAAATTCCCTTTCAAATCAAGAAATGGTGGGGGCAACGAACCTAGTCAAGTTCCCGTGACAAGAAGCACTGAAAGCAACAACCAAGGCGTAAAAGAAACTCGAAGAAGTAAGAGAGCTAGAGTTGCTAAAGATTATGGACCCGAATATATGGCCTATAACTTAGAAAATGATCCTGCAAATCTAAAAGAAGCTTTGTCATCAATGGATGCAGATTTATGACAAAAAGCTATAAATGATGAAATGGATTCTTTAGAGTCTAACGAGACCTGATATTTAGTAGACTTGTCTCCTGGTTGCAAACCAATAGGTTATAAATGGATCTTGAAAAAGAAACTAAAACCCGATGGAATTGTTGATAAATACAAGGCAAGCTTTGTAGCCAAATGTTTTAGACAAAAAAAAAATATAGATTTCTTCGACACTTTTTCACCAGTCACTAGAATAACATCCATTAGGGTGCTCATATCACTTGTGGCTATTCATAACCTGGTGATACACCAGATGGATGTTAAAACAACTTTTTTAAATTGTGACCTGGAAGAAGAAATTTATATGGAACAACCTGAAGGTTTTCTAATTCATGGACAAGAAGACAATGTCTGTAAGTTAGATAAGTCTTTGTATGGTCTTAAACAAACTCCTAAGCAATGACATGAAAAATTTGATAACTTAATTATATCGAATGAGTTTAAAGTGAATGAAAGTGACAAATGCATTTATTACAAATCTGAAAATGGCATTTGCACTATCATATGTCTCTATGTAGACGACTTACTCATATTTGGTTCAAACATTCTTGCTGTAAATAATTTGAAATTTTTGTTAAGTAACAACGTTGATATGAAAGACCTCGGAGAAGCAAATGTAATCCTTGGAATCAAAATTACTAGGTCAGAAAAGAGATTTTCTTTGGATCAATGTCACTATGTTGAAAAGATCCTAAAGAAATATAATTACTTTGATTGTAAACCTGCTTGCACACCATATGATCCAAGTGTGAAACTTTTCAAGAACACTGGTGAATGTGTTAGACAAATTGAATATGCAAGCATCATTTGCAGCCTCATGTATGTGACTGATTGTACTAGACCCGACATTGCCTACGTCGTGGGATTGTTGTGCAGGTTTACTAGTAGACCTAATATGGAGCATTGACATGCTACTGAAAGAGTCATGAGATACCTTAAAAGAACCATGAGTCTCGGATTACATTATCAAATATTTCCTACCCTCCTTGAAGGATACAATGATGCTGATTGGAACACCTTATCAGATGACTTCAAAGCAACCAGTGTCTATATTTTCAGTATAGGCAGTGGTGTTGTATCATGAAAATCGAAAAAACAGACGATATTGATTTTGTCCATTATGGAGTCTAAAATGATAGCACTAGCTACTGCTAGTGAAGAAACAAGTTGGTTGAGATGCTTGCTAGCAGAGATCCCTTTATGGGAAAAACCTTTGTCAGCTGTGTTGATTCACTGCGATAGTACCACGACTATAGCAAAAATTGAGAATCGTTGTTACAACGGTAAGAGACGACAAATACGTCGTAAGCACATCACTGTTAGAGAATTACTTTCTAAATGAGCTGTTATAGTGGATCATGTACGCATTGATGATAATTTAGCAGATCCTTTGACAAAAGGATTGGCTAGAGAGAAAATCCTAAATATATGCAAAAGGATGGGACTATTGCCTATAGATCAATGAGTCACTTATGATGGTAACCTGACCTAAAAGACTAGAGATCCCAAGAATTAGGTTCAATGGGTAATAACAAGTCACATTGATAAGAAATGAACATGTTACATGACATATGAAAGAAGCATGATTCCGGAAGCGATAAAAAGATGAGATAATATAAACTCTTAATGAGATCTATACTATATGTGGAGTACATAGCTACATGAGTACTCTTGATAGACTCACCTATATGAATGTGGAAGTGGGGCAGTTTCCTATGGAGTTTCGAGGCAGAATTCTTAGAGCATTCATTATATTAGGATACACGTACATGGCCATAAATACACAGGCTTTTGAGAATACACCCAAATGAAAAAGGTTGTGTGTGGGTTTGATGTCAGAGATAAAATTCAAGACTATGAGTCACTCTTGTTGAATCTGAATCTTACTTGCTATGCAAAGGTTCAAGTCAAGAAACACATTTGTTTATGCACAATCTTATAGAAGCGTTTGACACTATTTCAAAAACCTTCTTTTAAATTCAAGTGGGGGATTGTTGGAAATGATGATTATTTTAATGGAAGTTTGTTGGAAATAATGATGATATTAATGAGAGCTAGCGTTGTTGTGAATTAAAAAATAAGGAAGTCCCACATAAGAGGGATATCACACATTAGTATGGTATATAAGGTGGAGGTATGATACTTAGGGTGTGCCTCAAAGGGTACCCCAATTTTGTAAAGGAGGGAAAGAACGCATGTAAAATTGACCACCACACATAGGCGTTGGCGTTGACTACGTGGTGTATTATTTTTTAGCATATGAAAATTAATAAATTATTTATTTATTTAAAAAAAATGAATGTTTGCATTTTTATCTCTAATTGTTGCGTTAATTACGTAATTACCCTCCACCGAATCAACATTCATCATCTGATCCAGTCAGTTCATTGCCCCCGCTTTCACGCTTCAGTTTTGTTGGTAAAAACCCTAATCACTAGTCATGTGCGTCTGTTATTGTCTGGTCAAAAACTTAAGTCAAAACTGAGCGCACATTTTATGGTCAAACAATATGTGGCACACGTTTTGGTGGTTAAACAAGTAGTGGCATCCGTTTCTGTGGTCAAATTATAAATATCAGAGCAAACATTTATTGAATCAGACCTAATGGATCGCACCTTTCTCTTTGATCCAGTTAAGGATTTCCTTTATAAATTGAGGGCTCTCCTCAGTTGAAAAAACACACAAAAAAGTCTCTGTATCAGAAGTTTTTCTCTCTTCTCACCTTTCTTACTCACTTCTTTTGTTTCCTTTGAATGGTCTTAGTGCCATATTACGACGAGTTTTATGCAGGGGACTTCGTGGTTGATAGTTTGTCTTGCACAATTTGGGCAGTGCCTCAAAACGTCTTAAAGAGAGTGACCTAGTCCGCGACTCAACCTAGTAATATTGTCGGTTGCATAAATTGTTTTTTCAAAGTTTTTCGAAATTCAAAACTAACAATTAATTTTTTTCGTTAATGATCTAAAAAAATAGTGGTTAATATTGTCTACAATATGATTAATGACGTAAAAAACATAAGAACTTGGTCATTTTTATCATAAATAAAAAGCTTGTTTAATGATTTTGTGAATTGCATTATCCACTTTGTTTCACTCCATTAACCATGTTTTTTACTAAATAAAAATGATCAAGTTCTTTAATTTTATGTTATTAACCACTTTGTGGATTTCATTAACCACTTGGTTTCAAGCAATTAACAAAGTTGTTTACTTGTTTGTAATTATAATGATAAAGTTTCTTAGATTTAAGCTATTAACCATTTTGTAGAATGTATTAACCAGGATCGTCTTAATATTTTTTAGAGGCTTTTTTCGAATCTAAAAATTGGACCTTGAAATCACAAAATTCTAACATCAAGATTTTTAAGATTTTAACATTTGACCGTTATTGGTGGCTCCTGGTAGACTGTAGCCCCTATCACAGACCCAATTGTCTAAAATTGACTATTTATTTTAGGGATAAGGTATAAATATAAAATTTTAAAGTGTTTAATGTACAAAATTAAAGAAATCAATGTAAATGTTATGATGTATTATAAATAAATAAAATAGAGTCATATCTAATTAAGAGTCTTGTGCTAATATTTTGATTGTACACCTTAATCGACAGATCTAGTATTAACTACTATGTTTCAAGGAATTAACTAAAAAAATTATGTCATAAAAAGAACCAAGTTATTTGAGGCACACCCTAACCATCATGGCCGTTACTGCACAACCATAATTCTTATTGTCTTGTCTCAAAATTCACACTTTTTTCTAGATGAATTATTGCCATAATGTCCAACAGTGGGGAAGACTTTCTACAACCTTTCAAGAAGTAAAATATTATTAATTAAATAAAACCAACATAGTATATAACACTGTTCAAAACAAATTTGGTGTCATCTTAAAAAAAGAAAGTCAGAAACATGACTACTAATGTTTAACCTTACATAATTGTTCATAACAACCAAAAAAGAAGAAAACAAGTGTTTGTGAAACAAATGTCAACATTTACTAAATTGGTTTTTTTTATTTTAAATGTCGATATTTTTTATTTTTTTAAGTTTTTAAATTAAAAAAAGTAATTGATTTAATATATTTTAAATCACACAAGATACAATTTTATGATATAAAATTATTTATAATTATTTATATGTAATTAACTAAATTAAAAATATAAATTTTTTATAAAGTTGAAAGCTAAATTTTTACGACATTTTATTCTAACTTAATTTATGAATGTTAATCATTGTATATTATTATATCAGATTAAAAAAATGAAAAGAAGATAACAAAACTATTGATTTTTAAAATAGAGATCAATTTCAACGATCGATAAAAATATAAAAACTAAAATTATATATAAGTCAATTTTTTTTATAAAAGTCTTATAGCTAACGATGTATATAACAAAACTAACAATTAGGTGAGTGGTGAAAAAGATAAATTTAAAGGTTTTTTTTTTTTGGCAAATGTTACCGTTAAACGTTAGTTACCGATTTATATTTTCTGTTAAATTCGTCTATTTGGCTGCATGCGTGTATCGTGTCAATATAAGAGAGCATGTACATTGAGATCATTTCATCTGACTTCGTTTTCTCTCATTTATCATTTCAAAAAAGTCCTGTGTGCATGATGTCAAATTTGAAACACTTTATAGTACCTCATATTTTTTCTAATATATTTTTGGTTTCTTTTATACCAAAGTATTTAAAAGGAAAAATTATTAATAAACATCCAGATATTTAGATGACAATTTGAAAGAAAAAAAATAGTGGAGAACAATGTGATAGATAGAATAAAAGAGATATAAAAAGAAATTAAAAATGTTGAATGGAAGTATGAAATGATGGATGTCCAAAGTGTATCATTTTTGTTTTAGAAATTGGATTGGTGTTTTTATGTCTAAGATTTTTTTTATAGTTGAATGTTAGTGGTTAATTTGTTAGTAAAGAGAGAGAAATATTAGTAGTAGGAATCAAATCTTTAACCTCTTTTTTTATATTTTTTTTGTCTCTTAACTCACCAATCGAACACTTAATTACGCAGAATCAACAAATTTTTAAGGTGAAAACTATATCTAATACCATATTACTATTCTTGATCAGGGACAACTCTACTTTATAGAGAGTAGGGTTAGAGCTCCTACTATGTTTTGATTCTTCATTATAGATAGATAGACAAATAGAAACAAAAATAGTTTAATTGACTAATGTAACCTATACAAATCCAAAATTGTAAGGATTCAATTACTTAAGTTTGTTCTTGATAGAAGTTATTGATGCGATAAATAGATAGAAAAGTATAATAATATAAAAATTAAATTGATAATGAGAATCTAATTACATTAAGGGTTATATAAGATTTATATAATCAATGAAGAAGAAACTAATAACAAGTGTAACTAATTAATGTGACTAACTATTCTAACTAACAAGAGTGTATCTAATACTATACACTATTCGAGAGATAAATCTTTCTGACATATCTTAGATCGGTTCATTAAGAGGTTTCCAATATATATTTTTTTATAACAATGATACACATATACTCCTAATTTTTTTGTACTCATTCAACATTTCATTTTCTCTTTATGTCTCTCTTTCTATCACATTATCAATATATTATATTTAGCACGTTACTTTTTTTATCTCTTTATTTTTCAAAGTGTATACACTTCTATAGGTGTACAGTAAACATTTTTCATTTTTCTATATGCATTTTGGTGATATTTTGGTTTTATAAAAAAAACAAAAATAACGTCATATTTTGGTATTATCAATAAATATTATTGATGGCTTTGATCCGGTCGTGTCCACTGACCAGAAATAATAAATAAGACAGCCATTAGAAACGTTAATTCCTGATGCTGCATATGTGCCCTAATGTCTTTGTCACCTACCATTAATAAAAACACTTTCGATACAGCGAGCTAACAATATTAATTAGTTCATATGAACTCCATGTGAATATCACATGTCTACATGGCAGTCAGCAAGTATGCCAATAACAATATTGTTCACAAGTCAAACCTAAGACACAATGACACATACCTCAACCGTATATACCAAAATGTTTTTTTGACGATGGAATTGATGGAATTGATGGAAGAGTCTCTGAGAGGCTTACCAAGCACATTGTATACTTGGAAATTTGAATGTAGTACAAAACTGTGTGCTACTTTGGATTTTAGTGTTGTCTTTACTCTCTCATGCACTCATTAACTTTTTAATGACTTAATGAAAACTTGTTTTAAGTACTAATTAACACAACTAGAAGGTTGCAAGTTTTACAATTTCCTAAGAGCTTTGATCACTAGATATATACTTAACGAGTGTGTTTAATTGGTGAAATTATTACAAGAAAGGATAGAATATGAGTGGATTTATGGCAAAGAGGTGTAATAAGAGATATACATCAACAATATGTTGTGTTTTGTTTTGAAGTTGTTGAAACTCTTAATCACCTATTTTTTAGGAAAAGAAAATTTGGAAATCAATTTCCAAAAATGACTTTATTGGTATCCCTAATATTTGAGGAGTGAAGTGATAGATAATATTGTCTTTTAATGCATTAGTGAAAGGAAAAATATGTTTATCATGTGTTTAGTCTCGTTTGATTGACCACTACTTCTGTATTTGGTTGGAAACGAGTAACATTTTATTTGCAGAAAAAGTGACAAAACAAATATGATAGAGGTGACTGGTAAATTATGCTAATTTGTATTTTTAGTGTTTTAGATGAGTTAAAATAAAAGGTGCTCTCACAATAAAATTGTGTATTTTTTATTGCAAAATCATTAACAACCTATTTATAATTAATCTTCTAGATTTCAAATAAATTTTTAATAATTTTAATTTTAAAAAAATGTCTCAAATGACGATAACGATGATTAGTATTATTATAATGTACAATATGAAAATAATTAAATATTTCTTGTAATTTTTTAATTATTCAAATATAATTTTGTCATCAATATCATGAGAACTATCGTGTTTTAGATAATTATGAAGATGGTTGGAAGAAAATTTTAAATCATTATAAGATAATTATTTAAACATTTTCAATATAAACAAAATTACAACAATCTTTGGTCAACTATTCATATCTCTAGCTATAATAAGTGAACTACATACTTATGTACCATATATAAAAAAAATGACGAAGTCAATAGATTCTTCAAGAGACTCAATGTGCGTGCATATTCATATAAATTTTTATTATAGTATTTTTTCTACAAAGTTTTATTTTAATTTAGAAATTTTAAGCGTTATAAACTTTAACTAAAGAAACAATAAAAAATAATTAAGTACATCATTAAATTTAAATTACAAAAAAAATCAATTTTAATCAACTGTGTATTTTCTATAGTATTTTCAATTCAATTCATTTTTCATACATATTTTAAAAATTATTTATTACAATTATTTTAACTTTATATGTATCATGAAAATCCATCCTCTTTTATTTTTCATGTATTAAATATGATTTTTAAAGTCATGCATGTTATATGAACATCAATATTATATACCATAGTAAACTTTAACTCTTATTAAATTTATATAATATGTATAATATGGTAAGTAATTGTATTATATATATAAATAGTGTAAGTGAAAATAAAAATTAATTTTTGTTTACCTTTTTATCTATATAATTATTATTTTTTATTATTGATTTATTATTATTTATTATTTTTATTATTGATGTTTTAAATATGATGTGAACTTGTATTGATATTATTATTTGATATTTTTAATAGTGTACCGTATAAAGAAATAAATTAAGATCCAACCCAAAATAAATAAAAATAATGAAGAAAAAAAATCGGTAATATCCTAAGAATCGATACCGAGTACCTGCAGATGCCGTTGTTTTGGTCATCACCTCCAGGTTTGGCCGTTATCTCTACTTTCTCTTTTAAAAACTCCTCTTTTCTTATTGAATCAGCCGTCATGAATCCATCCGCTAACAGTCTAAACATCGGTAGACTTTTATGCCCGTAATGGATTAATAGACTGTGTCTGAACGAACAATTTATGCCCGTAACCGTTCAAGAAAGAGGTTCGATTTAGCAGTTGATGTTAGATCTGGTTAAGATGTAAGTTGTAGCGGTGTGGTTAGCATGTAAGTTGTAGCGGTGTCTGTGTATCAGTTCTATTATGTTATCGCTTGTGTATCACAGAATGATAAATATAGTATCAACTATTTCATCTAACCCATCACGTCCATAATTTTTGTTTTTCATATGACACCTTACGGTGATATATAATATGTTTGTGTATAAATTATTTCTATATAAATAAAATAAAATTGCTTTTAAATGAAAAAATATAAATATATAGATAACATTTTATTATAGTACATATAATTGTATTTTTATTTATTAATTAAAAATAGATATAAAATCAGTTTGATTTATAACTTTTTTTTTTTATTTTTTTTTTGTTAATTAATGTCAGAGATAAAATTAGATTGATTCATATTTTCTTACGTACAAAATTAAATATCTTTATTTATCAAATTCTCTGAACTTTGAAGTCGAGGGATAGATAAAATTGCGAAAGATTTAAAGAACTGAACCAGGAGCAGATGATTTGTGCGGGTGGACGTTATTATGCATACTTAGTATAAATATAATATTAAATTTTTTAAATTAATATGAATATTAAAAATTTAAATAAATTTATAATTTAAAGTTAAATAAATATATCATTTTATAAATGGCATATTAGTTATTTTGTTTATTCAATTTAAATACCATACAAAGACAAAATTAACATATTAATTAATAAGAACATCCAAAATATAACAATAAAATATCAAATTTTTATAATTAAAAACCTGATTTTCAACATAAATTATCATCGTCTCTTACTACACGATAAGTTGTGAAAATGTTATTTATCTTGAGGAAGTGAATATTGTACAATAGAAGTTAAAATTAAAATGGAAATGTTATAGAAATATAAAGTGGAAAGATTAATTATACATAAGGAAGATTTATTAGTCTAATTTGATTAAAATATAAAATAAAGTTAATAACCTTACAAATGGATGATTCAAAATGAAGGCTTGATAATGGTTGTTAGAATATTAACTTAGATTTTTTATCTTTTATCTAATTGTCTTATAAATGACAATCTTATAATTATTTAATGGATGATAAACTATTTTGTGTATTGTGTATGTTTCTGTAACAAATTATAATTATTGTATTATAATTTTTTTTTACATTTTTATGCATTATCGACATAAATATATTTCGTATATAATTTATATAAAAATTATATTTAATATATTATAATCTTTTTATACGTTTATTTATAAAATATTTAAGATACACACAGTAATAAAATACATATATTTTTTTAATTAACTCGTAAGGATCATCTTTTGACTAATTAACTTTAAGATAAACATTTGTCTTGTGCGTATTTCTTTTCACTAATTATTTATATATCATAGAATTATTCAGATGTCATATATTTTTTAGATATATTAATTATTTATATATCATTAATTAAATTAAAAAAAAAAAATCAAAGTTGAAAGGTGAACTTTTATGGCATTTTATACCAATTTCATGTGTGTTGATGATTTTAAATCATCATATGATATGTCAAGTTATTTAAAATATCTTACGTTATCATTTTTTAGATAAAACATCATATGGATGGGCCAAAATTGTCAACTTTTAAAATAAATGGACAAATTTTATGATTTAATAAAAATAAGGAAACTAAAAATGTAATTAAACTTAAATTGTAATTAGTGCATCATATACATGTTGAATAGAAACATTCTCATCAAATAGTGGATACATGTATAATTTATTTATTTTTATCAAAATTACTAATTATTTCATGTTTAGAAGCATCTGCATCTTGTATTTAGTTTGTACAATAAATTATAATTAATATGATAATTTTATTTTAAGTACAAATTGTATAGTTATCTATTACTATATAATTGTCTTGTATATAATTTTTAATTAAAATTATAATTAGTATATTGTTAATATTTTTCAAATTTTTAAATTGAAGATATTCAATAAACACACTGATAATGAAATATACATTTTTTTTTAAAGTAAAATAGTTAATAAAAGATAATATTTTAATTAACTAATCAATATAATATAATTTATATAGTAAATTATAATTATTGTATTATAACTTATTTCATAAAAAGTCATATTTTTATTAACATACCAATAATACATGTATATGTCGTGTACGATTTATATTATAACTATAATATTATAATATTTTTCAATTGTTTTATCTAGAATGTCATCAAAAGTCACATAACTAATGAGATCTCTTTTCATCAATTATTATAAAATTATAAAATACAAAAAAAAAAAAAAAAGAAATGGAAAGCATAAAAAGTCATAAAGCAAAGTGAGAGAGATAAGAGAATAACGAGTGAAAAAAATTATTTTTCAACGGTAAAAATATATGTTTAACCATTTAAAAGTTTATATGTTATAAAATTAGATCGAGGTATGTATTAGTGCTAGACATAAAGTTTTATAGATATTTATCAAATTTCATATAGAAAATAATTAAGTGACACAATACTTATAAAATATGTATTTATTTTTTAATATATTTTTAAAAATATTTGTCTTATATATTATTTTTATAATAAATTATTATAACATTCTTCAAATTATTCTCTAGAAGATATTTAAAAGACACACTATTAATGAAATATATATTTTTGTTTTTAGCTAATTGTCTTGGAAAAAATAATCTTTTAATTAATTGATAAATGACAAAAAGATTAAATCATGTGTATGTTTTATACAGAAAATTCAAAATTATAATTAGTGCATTATAATGCTCTTCAATTCTTCATGTTGAAGACTTTCAAGAGAGACTAATAAAATACATGATTCTCTTTTAATTAATCCATTCATAAAAGATTAGTTTTTTTAACTAATTAATCGATGACAAACATTTATTATGTGTATGATTTATACAAAAAAAAAATCAGATTTTTTTTTTACTTCTTTAGATTACGTGAAAAAGTACTGCAAATCTATCTACTACATTTTTATCGATCAAAATATGTTGAATATAAAAAAACTATAATGTGTGAAAACAAACATTTCGTATATAAAGAAGTTTTAACTTTTTGGCTTAATTGTAGTTTTGGTCCTCTCATTTTAGCTGAATCACAAAAGTAATCCCCATTTTATTTCTTTCCAGTTTTAGTCCCCAAACATAATTTTGATCCAAAACTTGATGAAGTTTCATTTTTTCAAGTCACACCACACCATTTATAATCATAGATTTCAGGTACAATTGTTGCACCACGAGATCTTGAGGCATGACATGACTTAAATAAACAAAAAAAAATTTCATCAAGTTTTGAACCAAAATTCTGTTTGGGGACCAAAATTAAGGAGAAATGAAATGAAGGGACTACTTTTACGATTCAATTAAAATAGATGACCAAAACTATATTTAAACTTAACTTTTTTTAATGTTAATTACGTTAAAGTGAGTGAAGCCAACATATTATTCATGAGTTTAGTTTAGTTCATATTTCGTATCAAAATACCGCAAGACCAAATCAACCCTCCTATTTTTAATTGATTTTGATTCTCTCTATATATATCTCAAAAATTGAATCAAAGCGACTCATTACACTACATCGATTATAATTGTTGAATAATTTTTAAAGTTTAATCCATAAGTTCAAATCATGTTATTTGAGCGCATAACAATATAGGTTAATATTAAATTAATAAAAAATATATTCGATACAAAATTTGAGAAAAGCAATGTTCAAAATGATTGAAGAAAAAAAAAATGATGTAATTATACGAGAGAAAGTTGGAAATGATAATTCTATATAGTTTATTTGTAAATTTACAATTTTAACTTGAAAATTAAGCATGGATAAATTGAAAGAAATGATATTTATACTTTTTTTAGAGTATTTTTTTAGAAAGAGTGGTTATTATTCTTATATAGATAGTAGACGAAAAGTTGAAAAATATCATAAAAATTTATATGGATAATTTTTATGGATTTGAAGAAGATTAAAAATTAAATTTAGGTTTTTTTTATTTAAAATAGTTATCAATAATAATTAGTTTAAATATATTTTTAGTCCTTATAAATATAACTATTTTTAGTTTTAGTCTATGTAAAATTTTTTTTATTTGGATTTCATTCATGTAATATCAAAAAAAATTATTTTTAATCTTTATAAAAAACGTTAATTGACAAAGGGAAACGTGGACCAAACATTTAAATATGTTTTTTATCTCTGTAAATATAACAATTTTCAGTTTTAATCTCTGGAAAATATTTATTTGAATTTCATTCATGCAATATCTGAAAACTTTATTTTTGGTCTTTAACGTCAGATGGACGTTACAAAAACGTGAGCCGACAAATAGAAGAAAACGTAGATCAATCCTAACACTCCAATGAGAATATTAATTTAAATATTAGAATAATTTGTATACTTATTTTTATTCGTTATTTAAATATTGTATCAGTTAAATTTATTTAGAATAATTATTTAAATTTGTATTCTCATTGGAGTTTGGATACTTATTTTATTAGAAATAAGTATACAAATTATTTTTATTTGTTATTTAAATATTATTTCGATTAAATTTGTTTAGAATAAATATTTACATATGTATTTCTATTGGAGTTTGTATACTTATTTTATTAGAAATAATTATACAAATTATTTTTATTTGTTATTTAAATATTGTTTCAGTTAAATTTATTTAAAATAATTGTTTAAATTTATATTCGACGTTTTTCTCTATTTGTCGGTTCACGTTTGTGTAATGTCTATGCGACGTTAAAGACCAAAAATAATTTTTTTTGATATTGCAGAGACAAAATCCAAATATATATTATTCAGTGACAAAAACTGAAAACAGTTATATTTACATAGATCAAAAATATATTTTAAACATTCGGTTCACATTTCCCTTTGTCAATTAACATTTTTTTGTAACATCCACTTGATATTAATGACCAAAAATAAATTTTTTTAATATTACATAGATACAATCCAAATAATTTTTCTTACATAAATTAAAACTAAAAATTTTTATATTTAAATCATAATAATTTATATTTACATATACTAAAAACATATTTAAACCATAATAATTTATATTTACATATATCAAAAACAAATTTAAATCATAATAATTTATATGAACTTGTTGTTCTGTTTTTATGGATCCGTTGTCGTTTTAAAAAGATTTGTATAAATCTTTTTAAAATAGTATTCTATAATACTAACTACATATAATCTTTTTTTGAGAACCTTATCAATAAAGTAAAATTATTTATCTGCTAATAAATTTATTATTGTTTTTCTTTAGATAGATTACAAGCCAACAAAATTATTATTTAAAATTAAAATTCAAAAATTCAGATATAAAAAAAAAAAATTAAAATTATTACTGTTGTGTAGAGTTTCAACCTTACTTGTAAATCTATAAAAAAAACCTCTATATGTATAGAAAGTGATAGATACCATAATAATGTGATAGAAAGAGTAAAAGGAAAGAAACAAGAAAGGGGTCACTCACTCACACTCACCTTTTTACTAATTTGTCTTCTTATGTGCTGTTGCGAATGTTGGAAGCATGGAAGCAAATCAAAGGCCAAGAATGGCGGCAACCATACCTCCCCCCTCTTAAATCTCTTTCTCTCTATTCAACCTCTTTCCTTCAATCTTTTGTATCATTTCACTACTACTACTACTTATATTTAATATACACATCAATTCAAATGCCATTATAAAACTTCACTGTCTTCGATACCTTGAAAAAGTTAAAGTTTGTTTTTCATAACAAACAATTCAACGGTGAACTTGTTTTTCCATTTTTCACAAAATTGAAGTTCGCTTTCATTTCATTTTAAATTTAATTTTCGTATCAGTGATGAGTGAGTTTCGCGTTCAAGACAAAGAACCTAGTAGTAGTACAAAAAAACCCACTACCACCAACAACAACATTGTTGTTGGATCGGTTTTTAAGGTGGAGAGTTTTGAAGGATCCCCTAATAAGATGATGATGATGCAGCATCATAATGATAATCATCACCATCACCACCGTTCATCCTTTCATAATGATGATTCAAGTGTTGCTGGTCCCACAATGCCTTTTAGTGACGGTTATTCTTCTCTCAGTGCTGCTACCATTGACGGTGTATCTTTAAATTTGCAACCTTTTCACAGCATTTCTTCTTATAATAATATTACCTCGGCTACTACAACAACCCTCGAAACCCCAGGTTAATTTGTGTTTTCTTTTTGTTTTTGTTTTTTTTTTTACTGTTTTAGAAAGAAAAAAAATGTATAGTGAAGTTAATAGTGTGGTCAGAAGAGAGGTAAAAAAAATGTTCTGTACAAATTTCTGAAACATGCTTTTGTGTTTGTTTGTGGTCACAGGTGAAATGGGGGCGGTTTATCCTTTCACAATTGCACAATGGAACGAACTTGAAAGACAAGCTATGATTTATAAGTACTTGATGGCTTCTCTTCCTATTCCTTCTGATCTCCTCTCATTCATGCCTACTTCTTCTCACTCTTCATGTATGAGCCTTTTCAATCTTCTTATACTATATTATTACTTTATCAATTTCATTTCATAACATAATAAAACATACAAAACAAAACGTCCCATTAACTTTTTCTGCTTTTATAAGTCAAAAGTTTGTAACTTTATTACTTTGCCTGCTACTACCCTCTTCTTCTATTTACCTTTTGTCATTCAATCAATGTGTGACCTTTTTTCATGATGTGTTGCTATCTCTCACTATATCTTGAAATTTACACTTTTTAAAAAACAAAATTATTTGAAGCAGCTAATGGTGGTGGTTTCAATATGAAGTCATCAAGTAGTAGCAACACTGATCTAGAACCAGGTAGGTGTAGAAGAACAGATGGTAAAAAATGGAGATGTTCTAGAGATGTTGCTCCTAATCACAAGTATTGTGAACGACATATGCATAGAGGCCGTCCCCGTTCAAGAAAGCCTGTGGAACTTCACACCAATTATGATAACAACAACAACAACAATAGTCATCAAATCAAGAAGGCTCGCCATGATTCTAATCCTTTTCATCTGCCTGATGTTACTTTGGCTATTCCCAACTCAACTACAAGAAAATATGGATCTTCATCACATTCTCTTGCTTCTAATACCTTTCACCCTTATCTCCAATCTTCACTTTCTCTTGATAATAATAGCTTTGGTGTCAAAACTTCAAGTTTTGTTTCTTCAAGTAAACGACCAAGGTGAGTTTGAATCTGGATTTTACTATGTCTTAATTTGTTTTGGTTTGGTTTATCTGATTTTTACATTCTTTCTTTCATGTTTTCACCATCTTCAATTCATCTCTTTCTTTTAGTCTTTACTCTCAAGACTCTAAACTTTTGTCTCTTAAGCCTCTGGTTCCAAGAAAAAATGCATGATAATCTAAAGTTTGACAGAGAAGACTAATCAAATAGGATTCAAATCAGGGTTCGAACTCGAGTTCTCATAAACTCGCCTTTCACCAAGCTCTTTAACCACTTGATCCGAGACATTTTGTTCTGAAGTCTAAACTCTAAAACAAAAGAAAAGCAACATAATAAAGCTTGAATTTTTCCTCTAAGAAAAATGCTTTTGTTTGATATTATGGACGTTTTCTATTATGTTATTGATTTGGTGAATTGTTTTATGAAGGGGTTTGGGGTGGATGCTAAATGGAGATACAATTTCTCTTGCTGTTTGTGACTCAGGATGGCAGCCTCTGATGCATAACAAAATTGGAATGACAACTGAAAGTTCCTATCATAATAACAACACTGAGTCTCATTATCTGAATTCATTTCCACTATATAATAATAATAATAATACTTCTGAACTGACTCAACAACAAAAACCACTTCCTCTCTTCCTTAATCCTCTTGTTGTTCCAACGCAAACTCTCCAATCTGAGAAACCAAGAGGTTTCACTTTATTTGATGCTTGGCCTAACACAGAAACATTGGAAACCAACACCAACAACAACAATGCTTCTTCATCAATAGGTAAACTATCCCTTACATCTCTTGATATATCAATGGGAGGTTGTGTTATGAGTGAAGAAAATCAAGAAATGAGTACTATTGATATGGGTTTAGGCCTCATGGAAGAACCTAATGAAAACACAAGCAATGATGATGATGGTAATAAAATAGCACTTTCAAATTGGCTTAACCAAGAAACTTGGGTAGGTTCAAATTCAATACTTGGAGGTCCACTAGCTGAAGTTTTAAGGCCAAGCACAGTTACTACCATGAGTGATCCAACAACAAACTCAAATCCATCTTCACCAGCTACAAAACTTGTTGAATCAAGTGGCACTTTAGGAACTGCAAATGCAATGGTTTCTTCATCTCCATCTGGTGTTTTGCAAAACAAAACACTTGCTTCCTTTTCTGATAGCAGTGGTAACAGTAGTCCAACGGTTGCTTCATCAAGGACGAAATTGTCCAAGTTCAATTAAATTTCATATGTAAATTAATGTTTCTTAAGTCTTTATTTAACATGTAATAATGTTCTGTTATGTAATATTATTTAGCTTGCATATTAATTTATCAACTCAACTATGCGGTATAGTCTATCTTACTAGAAAAACAGTGAGGAAGAAGGTGTGTTTCTGTCTTATGTGAACAGGAGTCTTTGCTAATAAATGTCTTAGGGTTGTTTGTGTGTGGTCCTGACCCAAGTTGTTGTCTTATAATAATAAGATATTTTATTATTTAACTTTGACTATGGCAACCATGGACATATATGTTCATTTTGTTCTGATCTATATTCCCAACAATATGCATCTTGTAGATATTTTGTGGATGCAATTATCTATTGATTTGATATTTTATTATTTTTTAATTTGTTAAGAAAATAAATAAAATAATATATAATTGCATCTCAGAATGCGTTTAGAGAAAATTTAATGATAGCATTTTTGCTCTACGAATTTCTAAACGAAAAAGATTTTTGATATATTAGTTATAAAGTAAGGGATTTTGAAATCTTCTAAAAGGAGATATAATTAAAAAAAATCAGCAATATCAAGTATTACACGAACACAAGTAACCTATTAATTTTAATTTAGCATATACACTCATCTTATCGCTCCAAAGAAAGTAAGCTTCAAAATTACTTATACTGTTTGAACGTTTTTTGTACAACAATATAAATGGGAGTAATGAATGTCATGTGGGCGAAAATTGAATTATAATATCAATATGATATTTGTTTTTCTTTAGCAAAAGAATTACACTCATATTATTGGTGTTGGGTGTGTGGCAATGAGACTAATTTCTGGATAGAGACTTCTGCAAATAATTAACATGGAAGGTACATAACTGGAGCCAACCTGATTTTGATATTACAATATAAAACAGGCATTAAGGAGACACGCATCACTCGTTCTGAAACATTGTGAGTACAATCCTAGCTCTTGTTGTAACGACAAAAATCTTTCTAGTATAGACGAATGGATAGCCCTCAACATGTATGTGTGGTTGGGGTGAGGTGAGGTGAGGTGGTGGGGTTTGAATTAAGTCCATGATTAATAATTATGTATAAAGTTGTTGTATACTACATACACCATCAATCACTTTTATACATAATATAATAGATCCTGTGAGATATTTTCTTGTCGGTTTCCTTGATAACACATTAACAAAATATTGTCTTAATCTTTTTTTATATTATATTTTTATCAAGAAATCGGGAGAAAGGAAACAAAAAAGTAAACGTGTATATTCTAAATGTAAGATCAGGTTCAAAAATGTTTAATAATCTTGATGTCTATTCATGTCCAACCTACAAGGTATATCCACAATTAAGTCATTGTAGGCCCAATTATTCAACTCATAAATTCTACTACTTTTGTTAATTTTTAAGTGTTCTTTTAATGTTATTTACACATACTAAAAAACCAATAAATTTTAGTATGTTTATTATCTTATTTTACAGATTTGAGATATTTATGACAAAACAATAGTTAATAAAATAAGTAACAAATAATTTCTAAAAAATAACACTTAAAAGAAAATAGAAGAGTACTCATTTTGTTTTTAAATATAAACAATATCGTGTATATTTAATTTAAATTTAGACTAAATTTATTTATTTTCTTTTACTTATATTTGAAATCAAATAAATATCATTTTACATTGAAAGTTAACATTTTTTTATTTGATGCCGCATTACACCATATTTTATCACTTTTTATGTGTTTCTTCTTTGTCTTTTGATCCATTCATATGCTATGAAATAGCCAAGGATATTTTTTACTTTATATATTTATTTCTCGGCATAAATATTTAAATATTTTTGATAAAACACTAATTAATACTATTTTGAAAATGAAAAATAATAAGAAATAAAAAACTAATAAAAAGTGACACTTAAAAATTGACGAAGGTATAGCATTTTACATTAACACTTTTTTTCTTTGGTGTCACAGTACTATGTTGTCTCACTTCTTTTATTTGTGTCTCCTTAATCTATCGATTAATTCATCTATTATGAAATACATATCCTCCAAAATAGGAGAACAATTACTATCAAACACGTAACACACTTGTTACTCTTAAAATATTTTCGAGTACATATTTTAAAACTATTTGATTTTTTTTTATTGTACACGCTTGAGATATATATTATTGATATGATAAAGAGTGACTCAATATATTTTCATTAGATTGAGATATAAATTAGACAATGAGAATGTTACATTTCTAAAACTTTCTTTTCTTACATTTTTTTAAAGTATTTATTGCTAAATTACAATATTCATTTTTTTTTATAGTTTTGACCGCTATATTTTAAAAGAAAACAACCGTTCTTTTTTTTAATTTGTTGTGTTTTTTATAGTGTAATTTTGATTTATTTGTAAGATATATATTATTTTTAATGTCTATCATAATATTTTGAACAACCAGAGTCATCGGACCATATTTGATAATTCACTTGAAATATATTTTACAATATATAGGGTTTGTAAGCTTAAATTATTTTAAAAAATAACATGTATATGTTGAGGCAAAATTCCAAATTAATATTTTAATGTAAATAAATAAAGGTTAATTAAGACTCTAATTATGATTCTAAAAGATGTGTTAATTTAACATGTGTTTTTGAGTGTAACAATTCAAGATATGTACTAAGCAATGCAAGCAAAATCAATTTAAGGAAAAAGCAAAAAATGAACAAACATAGCCAAAAATGTTCTTGACAATATTATGAAAAATCAAGAACGTTCACGTTTTTCATTTTCATTAAGCAAGTTTAGATCGTCTGCTAATGTAAGGAAATCTTCTGCAAATTACAAATGCATTTCCAATACATATACAAGGAATATACAACTCTCACATCAGTAAAATAAACACTCCAAAAGACCAAAAGTTAAAAGACATGACTCGAAACAAAAGTGACAATGATCATTCTCCAACATATTAACATAAGTCTCCAGAATGTTAACATCATTCTCCAACATGTTACAATTAATCTGTAGCATGCGAACATCATTTTCCAGCATGTTAACATCAATCTCCAGAATGTTAACATCATTCTTTAGCATGTTACAATTAATCTCCAGCATGCTAACATCATTCTCCAGTATGTGCACATCATTCTCTAGCCTGTTTACACGAATCAAAGATATTCTTGATCTGAATATATTAATCACATCTTTGAGATGCCTGTGCACATATACAAATGACCATAAATTACAGTCAACTAATTAGTGTCCAACATAAATATAAGTAAACAATTAGTGTGTTAACCTGTGTGTCACAAGGAGTGTAAATTTCGAATATATAATACTGAGTTTTTTTTTTCTTTCAAATACTTCTATTTAAATTTTTCCATGAAAAAAGTCAAATAATAACCATTGAAATCTAAAAGAAAGTATATAATTTAGTAAAAAACAAGAAGTATATGGTTCGTAAAAAATAGAAAAAACGTATAACCATCAATTTTTGTGGTTAAGATAAAATCTTTTTATATTAAAAGAAAATCAAATAATGGTAATTCAGTAATAGACAGAGACCCAACGTTTCACTAAAATAAAAGTCCACACGAGGATAGGGTTTATAAACACCCCACATTTCATGAATGACAATTCTGATTGAAATTGCATGAATGTTGTTGTTACACATTGTGTTTTATTCTGAGACTTTCTTTGAATCTATATTTTGAAAGACAAATTTGTTAGCTTGCTAGGCAATTTTGGAATTTTAATTTCAATATATTTGCATCTATTCTTGTTGGAAAACCCTCGATTTTAAAATTTTCATTACAATAAATTTTGCACCATCTAGTTTATAATTGGGTTACCCATTTTCTCATTTTTGATTATTCATTCTTCAATTAAAAAAAAAACAAAAGAGACCCTTGGATATTCTAAGTCCGAATCATTGTGAGATGAAATCTTTTTTCAAGGGCTGGAATACATGACCCATTAAACCCTAACCTGCATGAATGATTTTGTCCTGCATTGTGTGCTATTTTCGAAGACTCTGTTTGCATCAATGTTTTACCGTAGACAAAAAATTTGTCATTCCATCATATCTCATTATTGATTAGTCAAGAACATTCAATCTTCTGTTTGAGAAAATTAAAGAACCCTAATTGAGCAAATGTGCTTTGTCCCAAGACCATGTTTGGTATCAATATTTAGAAAGACAGATTTTGGCGCTAAGTTTGGAATTTTCGTTCGGTCATATTTGCATTGTTACCATACCCATTTTTCTCATTCTTGATTATTCAAGAAATTGGATCTTCTGCTCGAGAAAATAAATAAAAGAACATTGAGAAAACATTTGCTGTCTCAAGACCGTACCAAGATTTTGAAAGAAACTTTTTATGTTTGTTATGATAATGGAGTTATGCACAATTTTAGAATTTTCATTCCAACAAGGTTGCAGTATCTGATTTATAATTGAAATTCCCATTTTATCATTCTTGATTATTCAAGAACAATCAATCTTTTTTTTTTTTACTCAAAGAACCTTCAATCCTATGCTCAGAACAAAAGAACCTGTGGAGTCTTTTTTTCAAAAAAGGAGTAGAAAATATGATCCTTGTAAGTCCTAACACAAATGATGGAATTGATGGATATACTTTATAAATTTTGCAAGTGATGGATGTCTCAGTGACCATAAAGCAAAAATGCATTATGAATTATTTATTCATAATGAAAGAAATGAAAGTTTGGTTTGTGAATTGATAAGTGAAATGAAATCTTATTTTATTATCTAAAAGAGGGGTGGTAATATACACAATCCAATAACCCCAATTTTGAATTCAAGTTGGATATACTTTGTTCCATGATTTTTGTAATGGATGATGCCTTCACGTGAAATCTAGTTGTTGCCCGAATGAAATTTTAATATGAACATTTATTCATAATAATGTAAAATATGGATAGATAATTTGATATTTGTGCTTTCACGACCCTATCCCTTTGCAACTGCAATATGAAGTGGTTTTGCATATGAATACTCTATGAGTTGGGACCACTATTTGGTGGATTCAATCAACAGTTAACTTTTTTCTTAGTGCGTGTTTTGATTGACTGTATGCTAGCTTACTCTTATGACAGTTGTATTTTTGGTTTTATGTATCTAGTTGGTTGATGCATGAGAATTGAACTGCATAATCTACTTATAAATGTGTTCACTACTTAGTTCTAACTTTTCTAATCATGGTTGGACATGAAGGATCAGCCTACCTGTTATTGTTGGATTGTCTTGGCTGGTATTTGGACTGTATAAAATATTCTTAGTCGAATCATAAAAGGAGCTATGTTTGGTGTTGAGCGGAACGGGGCAGTGCCGCCATAGAGTGGAAAACATGATATGATGGAGTATCTGTTAATGTTTTTTTTACTGCAACACCTATTATGAAAATCGGATAAAATGAGGGGTTTATTGGTGGAAAAGATGGTGTGAGTGTGATTGATGGATAAAATTTGGTAGGTCCTGGTGTACAATCAGATATCACTAAGTTTGTGTTGATACTTGTAAGTGCAAGTCTTGTATTTAGTAACTAAATACAAGTGAGCTTTTATGAGGTATATGTGGGTACAACAACTGCAATTAGAGAATGGATTGTGTAAGTGTTACATAATTTGATTATGCAGTATATAAACTTGTTGTGATGAGAGTTCTTTCGAAAGAAGAAAAGGAAAATAAGAGCTTATTCTAGAAATTCAGTCTCTTATGAGCTTTGGCTGAGTTTACTTTACTAAATTTTGGAACATCACATGAAAGTTCTTGGAATTGTTATCTTGTAGTTAATTGTATAATTACTGGAAAGATTCACGATCTTTTATTAGCTTGGGTTTTTGAATATATGTACCTTTTTTTGACTGATTCCATCTCTCAAATTTAAGATAGAGGTGTATACTAATTTATTTAAATCACAATGTCAACTTTGTTTGCATAGCTTGGACATGAGAATGTGACTATATACTATATTTAGTATAGTTCAAACATGGTTGCATTATTTAGATTCACATAATAGCACCTTCTTATATATAGAGGAGCTTTGTTAAACAGTAGCACAGTAGGGATACAAACTAGGGAACAAATGTGAATTACATCAGAATTGCAGGTCCTACTGCTTGGATGTAGAACTCACAAATTGAAGAATGAAGTATGCAGCTCTAGTAACAACATATGTCTGGATCCGAACACGGGCTTGACAGTTGCTGTTTTTATGGTGCTGTTATTTTTCTACAATAAATGAAAAACCAAGGCACCAAGATTGTTAATCAGGTGAAGGCAATTAAGGACAATTTACTTAATACGCCAGAGGAATCAATTTACTTAATTTGTGTAGGCGGGTGTGGTGTATTAGAATCTGTGGATCATTTATTTTTCAGGTGTCATTCCTTTGCTAAGATATGGGGAGAGTTGATTAACTGGCTGGGAATTTTTGAAGTTTTTGGAAGTGGTGGTTTAGACCACTTGATTCAGTTTCAAGGACTGTCGGCTGGTGGGAATATGATGCAGAGGGGAAATATTTTGATTTTGGGTGCTTTGATTTAAAGACACTTTTGTAACATGCAAAGTATTTCTTTCTTGGGTGTGCATGTCTTATGCATTCTCAATCATATTAATGAATTTTGTTGTTTAATTTTTTTTTACTATATTAAAAAGTGTTTGGAATCCCAGATCTTGGTTGCTCGTACATGTGAAATCTTCGAATGTTAGAGTTATCCTCATTGTGTTTTCTAATGAGCAATTTATGTCTTTTATTATTCAGGTTCATATTAACCAAATTGTGCAGTGTTCTCATTTGTTAGCCTGGTAACTTGGTACTTCGGCTTGTATGTACTGATATAGCTTAATGTCAGGTTTTAATTTGATTTTTGTGTTTTGGAAGAATGTATATTATGGAAATTTTCAAGAACTTTGAACATGTTGTCAAATTTATTACTAGAAGGATTTTAAATTATGTAAACCATTCAATTGTTGTCGAATTAGACATTCACCTGCTGGGACTTTAAGGGAGATTGCACTGGTGTATTTGTATAATGATTGTAGTGGTGTGTTTTTCTCTATGCTATTACACTTGCTGTCAATTACCTCAAGCCTTGACCGATTCATGATGCTGTTATACAAATACAATTCTGTAATTAGTTGGAACAAGAGGACCTAATGACTATGTGATGTGTTGGGAAGATTTGGGGCTTACTGCAGTTTATTTTGGCTGCTAAGTTAGAGAAGGATGACTCTAGCTTTCTGTCTTCTAACAACTCAGCTCATTTCCTTTCATTTTCTCTGCATAATGAGGTTTGTGTGTGACTTGATTTTCTGTTTGTAAAGACCAAATTCAAGTATCGTAGCCAACAGTGGAAGTTACATGCTTTGATTTTGTGTATCTAAGATTTGTTATGCTCAATTAATAATGCACCGTATACATATATACATACATACATATATACTGCATAAATATGATTATGTTGGTTGCTGAATGATGAAAGGTTCTGTTATAATATGCTTTGAATGGTTGTTTGGATGTTGATCAATTACATGAGAATTATAAATAGGGAAAGTGGTACTTGATGGCATGTAGGTTTGATTTTGGAAGGGGCTATAAGGATTAGCACCTCCTACTTTAATTGGTTTATGCTCTAATTTAGTTACAAGCTATTAGCTAGACCTATTTATACTAGAGTGCTAAACTCTTTGATCATACTAGGTGGATGTAACTGACTGCTGACTCAGCAGTCAGTTGGTTATATTGTTAGGACTAATGCTAAAAATTTGTTTGGCCACAAAGGGTTGTTTCTATCATTTACTCTATTACTTATATTGGACGAGACATGGTCTGAAAATGTGTTTAAAGGGAGAAATTCTCACCTTACAAACCGATTTTGTAGGTGGTGTTTGGTTCAACACAAATCCTAAGAAGTCCTATCCAAAAGCACACTATTTTTGTATTTTGGAGACTGTAAAAGAAGCCATCTAAATCAAATTTGTCAATTATATAGGGAGGCACAACCCTAGAAATGAAATCCCCATAACTTAGGGTTTGAGAAAAATTATACTATGAATCTACTTCATTTAAGAAATTAAATCATACCTCAGAAATAAGTAGAAAATAGAATAAATCAATACATCCTTTGTATGAAAAATGATGAATTTTCTATGTCGTGTAATAAGTCTAAAAATTAGTCATTTCAAAAATGACACGTGGTTTTGACCATCAATGAAGTATATGGATCATTAGTTAACAAAACTACAAGTGATGATGCAAGATGACTTATAATTTAAACACCTTAACCCTTACATTTTGTTTCCTCTACAATACAAATATTATTAGTTTATAAAATCATAGGTGATGATGGAAGATGACTTAGAATTTAAACACCTTAAACCTCACATTTTGTTTTCTCTACTATACAAATATTTTATACTTAAATATGTTGTGTAATAAGTGTCAGTTAAAAGTCTTACATTACTTATAAAAGTGAAAGTTGAGCAACATATAAGTGAAAAGATTCATAAATCTGATGCCTTAAGATTTTGAGTAAATATATAGTATCCAACTCACTTTTATGATTGTTTTTGGCTCAATATGATGATTCCCTAACTCCCTTCATGACCCAACAATATATGAGTATTAGCAACTTTGGGACACAATGGATCAATTGGAGATCAAATTGCCTGATATTAAAACTACCTAAAAGATAGACCAAAAATGATTGAACAAGAGTCAATCTGCTGTTATAACATTTTTAAATACTTAACAAAAGTTGTACAACAAATCTCATGTACCAAATTGTGTAAAAAAGCAAGTTCAAAATGTGATAAATTTCAAACGAAATTAAAGTTTAAATTCATGACTTAAAGGTTTAAATGAGTGGGTTAAATGTTAAACCTCAAATTTGGCTTAGAAGTTAAACTTCAACAACAATCTTTATACAATATGAGATATTAATTTAAATCCTAAATTTGGCTTAGAAATTAAACTTCGACAACAATCTTTATACAATATGTGATATTAAACTCGGATGCAAGTAGAGGAACCAATGTAAACATTAAAAACTCATAATCGCCTAATAAGAGGTATAATAGTGCTACTCTCAAACTAGAAGAGATTTTTAAAATAAAAATTTCCCATGATTAAAAATTATAAATAAAAAACTAACCCAAATAGTTTATTATAATTTGAATTAGCCTCAAAAGTGAAAAATACAAATCAAATAGCTTAAACATGAACTATCATTAAAAAGTACGGTTAGAATTTAAATCTAACTTTAGAGTTATGGAACTTGATTTGAACTCGAGAAGTGCGAAGGAAATTGATATTTCAAGTGAGAGATAGGGACAAATTTGGAATTTGCTATAAGTAACATTTAATAAACGTGAAAATTATTAGTGTTTCGAATTATATTTTAGCTTATATTCATAAAATATATGTGAAAAAAAATGTATACTTACATTTCAGTGGAATTTGATCCATATAAAGGCATAGATAAGTGAGTTTAGGTATGAAACTCAAATGTGCTAAGCATTTGAATTTAAAACTTCTACAGTTTTAGCTTTAGATTGGTAAAATTGATTAGGAAAACTAAGGACCAAAATAAGGTTAGATTACTCCTTGAAATCAAAAGTGAAAGTTTAAGGGGGCTATATGGTTATCAGGCTACTAAGTGCTTGAATCATATGCTTTTGGTATCTAAAATGGGGCTTCATTTATTTTCTTATCGGTAAGCTATTAGCATGTATATTTACATGCTCAACCATGACAAAATTAGCAGAGGAATAAAATTATTTTATTTGTCATTTTAAATACATTTCATAACTATTTTTATATTCCTATTCATCATATAGATTGCACCAGTAAGTACAAACTACACACATATAACAGACATGAGACCAACATCACAAGTCTAGGATAAACTGCTTAATTCCATGCAATATCGTTAAGGCTTCTCGCATGGTCCATCGATCTTTGGGATGATGTGCTATACATGACAAGCCAACTCTCATTGCACCAGCTATGCACTCCTCAACTTTGTGCATCAAATGTGTGTTACCATTAGGTCCATTGCTATAGCTGTTGTCGCCAGACCCATCGCTACGACAATCACTGCTGAAATCCTGTTTTGAATATTCATAATAATGTTTAATAAGCCTTTGATCAACAACATTCATTAATTGCTTCTCATCCATGTCTGAAACAAATTTGTTCATGCTTTCTTTGAACATTTCATCTGTTGGTTTTTTCGCTATGAGCATCTCTGGAAGTAGGATTCCAAAACTATACACATCGCCACATGTTGAAGCCTTGCCACCTAAACCATATTCTGAAACATGCCACACCAATATTAGATAGCTATAAATGTATACACAACACACACACACACACACACACATATATAGAAACATGCCACACCAATATTAGATAGCTATAAATGTATACACAACAGACATATATATATATACATACATAGTTTTGCATAAAAAGAAGGTAAAAATAGTACTAATCAAAGTAGAATACTTATTAGTAAGTTATAATAAGTACCTGGTGCAATATAGCCGATTGATCCCTTCAGTTCCAGGGTGCTACTATGTTTCTCTTCTGGATTTTGAGAGAGAAACCTTGCTAATCCAAAATCTGCCACATGTGCAACCATATCTTCATCTAGTAGGACATTAGCAGGTTTCAGATCACAATGGACTATTGGTGGATCACAGTCATGGTGCAAGTAGTCCATGGCAGATGCAACATCAATGGCAATGTTTAACCTTTGCAACAAGGTTAGCAAAGATCCCGACTCGAGATCGTTCGGGTATAAACTCGTCTCTAAATTACCATTAGGCATGAATTGCATAACAAGGGCCTTAAAATCATCTCCTTTATAATCAGTGCTGGAGCAAGAAGTGATCACCTTAACGAGATTCCGATGCCTAACATTTTTCAAAGTTTCACATTCTGCAGTAAAACTGTTAGATGCTTTGCATTGTTTCAGGTCCAAAACTGTTAGATGCTTTGCATTCTGCAGTAAAACATTTTTCGGAAAGGCGTTGCCAAAATTTTGCAGCAACTCGCCTGAGAGATTGTTGTTAGTGAGGGATAAAAAGACTAAAGAAGAGAGGTTGAAGAAGATAGAAGTAGGAATCTTTCCAGTGAAATTGTTCACTGAGAGTTGAAGTTGTGAAAGATTGTGAAGATTTCCTAATTCACTTGGAATCTCACCCAGAAACTGGTTGCTAGCCAAGGCAAGATTTTTGAGAGAAAGGAGATTGCCAAATGTTGAAGGGATTTTACCTGTGAGACTATTGACAGAAAAGTCTAAACTTTGTAGACGATGGAGTTGTCCCAATTGTTGTGGAAGTGTACCAGTGAGATTATAGTGGTATTTATCATATTTTATAATAATAATAATAATAATAATAATAATAATAATAATAATAATAATAATAATAATAATAATAATAATAATAATAATAATAATAATAATAATAATAATAATAGATGATGATGATGATGATGATGATGATGATGATGATGATGATGATGATGATGATGATGATGATGATGATGATGATGATGATGATGATGATGATGATGATGATGATGATGATGATGATGATGATGATGATGATGATGATGATGATGTAATATCATCATATTATTAATTTTTTTTTAATTATAGTTTTAAATAGATCGAATTATTAGGCCAAAATAACTTTTTAGGTGGTGTAAAATGTGACATTTTTACACTTAAATAAACTTCTAAAAAAATGACAGAGTTAATGTATGCTTATCCACATTGTTCGTATTGGAACAGTCTATTCTATTTTCACTTTAATCGGTAGCCTTCTTTATTTTATTTTATGATTTTTGTATGAATTTTTAATTTAGTCTTTTTTACTTTAGAGGTGTTTGAGCTATTTGAGGAATTTTAAATATTTTTTTTAATTGAAAAAATTTGTAACCGAGTCATTAAAATTATTGATAATTTTTAATTATATCATTGAACTGAAACAATATTTAATTGAGTTTATGAATTTATTATTAGGGAGATTTATATAGACACTTAAAAATTAATATGTTCTTGTACTATTAAATTAAATTATCAATAGTTATATGACATATTATCTATGAATTAGTTTGACTATATGTTAAATTTAAAATAATCAAATTTTTAATTTTTATTTTGTTGATCTATTTTGAAATGACTTTTTTTTTTATGATTTTAATTAAAATTAAAATTTCAATTATAGAAACAAGTTATTTGATTATTGAAATCAAAATTAAATAGATAAATGTACTAAATAAAAACTCTTAATTTAGTCAATTTTAAGAGATAAATAATAATGTCCACATGCACAAATATTATTTCTATGAATGAGTTTGACTATATGTTAAATTTAAAATAATCAAATTTTTAATTTTTATTTTGTTGATTTATTTTAAAATGCATTTTATTTAATGATTTTAATTAAAATTAAAATTTTAATTATAAAAACAAATTATTTGATTATTGAAATCAAAGTTTAAATAAATAAATGTACTAAATAAAAATTATTAATTTAGTAAATTTTAAAAGATACAATAACAATGTCCACATGCACAAATTAAAAAAAAAATAAAAAAATTCAAAATACTTTTAGAACCAATACACACTCTTTTGATAACAACGAATAACTTGTTTTATTAAGTTCCTCGTAAACTTACAAAAATTATCTCCAATCAGATCCTTAAATTTTTTATTAATTCCCTCTACATAAGACAAATTATTTTAAGAACTCAATGGCAAATTACTTAAAAATATTTGTTTGACTAATTATTTAAGAATTTAACCAACAATTCTTTGGTTTGGATATAACCATTTGTTTTTTTTTATTTGAAAAATTTAGTTTTTTTTTTTATATAACCATTTGTTAGAAAAGGGTTGTTGGATTTCCTACCCCTCAACTAGATGTATACCTTTCAAATTATTAAAAATCCAAAATTATTCCTTTAATTTTTATTTAGTAAATAGTAAAAAAAAGAAATTACTCTAAAATCTGACATCCTCAACCAAATACCTGGTAAGTAAAATTCTGATCAAATTTTTGAATCACAAAAAGCTGTTGTATCATGGGCAAGAGAGATTGACCGAAAAAATCGAGTAACTATTATTGTTACTCGCTCTGGTCCTCACTGAAAAAATAGAATGAAAAAATATAAATTTTTTTTTATAAAAAAACATTGTTCGAGAAAATTAGATGAGAAAAGAAAATTCCAGTGAACTTCTCGAAAATTTGAAATTTCCAGTAGTTATGAGTCAATATTAAAAATTTCAAAAAATGAAATTTCCACGAGTTTTATCTAAAAATTTAACATTTTCAGTATTAAAAACAAACTATCGAAAATTTCAAATTTTCGAATGAAACTCCCGAAAATTTCAGATGAAATTTCCGATATTGAAAATGACTATCGAAAATTTAGTTCTTTCTAAAATTTTCGATGAAGAAATACAAATTTTGAAAGTATAATGATGCTTTTTAATTTTTACGGTTTATTTAATGCTATTTTAGATATTTCAAACTTAATTTTTTTAAATGAGGGGGTATAGAGTTAATTGTGGGGTAGGAAATTCAATTTTCTTGAATAATCATAACTCGGTAGTGGGCCTACACCCAACGATCCACTAAAATAACAAAGCCCAACATTATAGGCTTTATAAACAACACATACATACCTTTTTCTCATTAAGTTTTAGTTAACGATGCCTTGTTGGTTAGTTTCAATTTCAATGGCAGGTTCTTTTTCTTCAAGAAAATATTGAAAACACATCAGATTTCTCATCTAACTTGTGTGAACGTTGTTGTCCCGCACTGGGTTCTCTGTTGCAAGACTATGTTTCCATCAATGTTTTTCGCTTGCTAGGGTAACTTTAAAAATTTCATTTCAATATGTTTGCATTCATACACGTTGGGAAACCCATTTTTCTCACTCTTGATTATTCAAGAATGTTCAATCTTCTGCTTGAGAAAAAAAACCCTTAATTGAGGGAACATGTTCTGTCTGGAAACCCTATTTGGTACAAAGGTTTTGAAAGACACTTTTTACGTTTGTTACGATAATGGATTTTGGTATTTCATTTCAATTTTTTTTGCCTCTTTTTGGTTTATAATTGGGTTGCCCATTTTCTCATTCTTGATTATTCAAGAACTTTCAATCTTCTGCTTAAAAAAAAAAGAGATCCTTCTTGTTTTGTAAATCAAAATTTAACAGGGTATACAAACCCTAAAAGATCGTAAATCAATGCAAGTTGAAATCTTTTTTCGAAAAGACTGGAATACATGACCCATAACCCGAACGTTTTTGTTCCGCATTGGTTGTTTTGTTTGAACGCTATATTGCATCAATTTTTGAAACACTTCTTTTTCGTTAGTTATGGTAAATTTGGACTTTTCATTGCAAAGTATTTGGATTCAGACCTGTTGGGATACAAATTTTCTCATTCTTGATTAGTCAAGAAGATTCAATCCTCTGCTTGAGAAAAAAAAACTTAATTGAGCAAAATAAGTTCTGGAACAAGACCCTATTCGGTACCAATATTCTGAAAGGAATTTTTTTTCCGCTTGATGTGGTAAATTAGGAATTTTCATTCCAACATATTTTACATTGATAGCTCTTTTGGGAACGAGATTATCTCATTCTTGAATTATTCAAGAACATTCAATTTTCTGCATTAGAAATAAAAGAACATTAATTGAGCAAAATTGTTATGTCCCAAGACCCTATTTGATTCCAAGATTTAGAAATAAACTTTTTATGTTGCTGATGATGGAGTTTTGAACAATTTTGGAATTTTAATTCCAAAAAGTTTCCCCCTTTAATTGAGATACCGATTTTTTTCATTCTTGATTATTCAAGAACTGTCAATCTTGCCTAAATAAAAAAGAATCTTCAATCTTCAGCTTAAAAAAAGAGAACCTTAAATTTTGTAAATCAAAATTTGTAAGGGTATACAAACTCTACAAGATTATGAGTCTACAAGATGGAGTCTATTTTAAAAAAGTGGGTGGAATATATGACATAGTAACACCTCACTCAGTGGCAGGAATGGAAGGATATATTTTGTTTCTTAAATTTTGAAAGGGATGAATGCCTCAACCGTAGAGAAAAGTTCATAATCTAAGGAATGCAAGTTTGGTTTGTGAATTGAGAAGTGAAATAAAATGTTATTTCATTATCTAAGATGGGGTGGTATGCATGGGTTTAATAACCCCAAGTTTATATATGTTATTCCATGATTTTTGTAAGGGATTGAATTCCTCGATGGCTCAAAAATGATGCAGATGCCTTAATGTGAAAGCTAGTTGTTGCCTTAAGCATAGATGGATAATTTGATATGTTGTGCTTTGATGATCTTAGTCCCTTTGCAACTGCAATATGAGGTGACTGGAGGTATGCTAGCTCTTAGCCTTATGACAAAGTTATATTTCTCGTGTTATGTAGCTAGTTGGTTTACGCATGGGAATTGGAGGATTAGCCTATCTATTATTGTTGGATTGTTTTGGCTGGTATTTGGGTAGTATAAATATTCTCTCAGTGGAATCACAAAGGGAACTATGTTTGGTGTTGAGTGGATGGGATAATGACTGTACTAGTGTGTTTTTCTTTATGCGATGTAATTACACTTGCTACCAATTACCTCAAGCGCTGGCCAATTCACGATGCTGTTGTACAACAGCAGTTCTATAATTTGTTGGAAAAAGAGGACCTTTATGACCTTGATCATGAAGAGGACATATTAACACCCTTTTTATGATTTTTTTTGTTTGTATGAAATTAATCAACGGTTAAGTAATTGGTATTTGGCTATTTGCAGAAGACGCTGTAAGGCATTGTTAGCAATATTATAGAAGTAGAATTAGATGAGACCAGGTGAAGAAAGAGAAGAATAACTCTAGCCTTCTATCTTCTAACAACTCAACTCATTAGATGCAAGTCTTAAATTTAGTAACTGAATACAAGTGAGCTCTTATAAGTTATAAGTGGGTACATACAACAATTGCAATTGGAGAATTGATTATGTAAGTGTTACAACCTCTCAATTATGCAACATATGAACTTGTTGTGATGGCAGTTCTTTTGGACAATTATTCCTATGTATAGCATAAATGTTTCTTGCATATGTACATTCTTGTATTCAGTTTGCAATTTCAGTCCCAAATCATCTCAGTTTGCGATTTCTGTTCTTGTTTTGGTCATTTTGTTCTCTGCTCCACGGTAAGCCGTAAATTCCATCTAAAAAATGATTGCTTACTGTGACTATTGCTGGTCCATTTTGTTGTTGAATCTAGTTGGTGTAATAATAACTATACAGAGCTATCATTTTTTAGGAACATTCTTGTTGTATGTTAGTTAGTGTGACACATATGGTTTGTTTAGTCCTTTTTGAATTTTCATTAAGGATTTTTTAGAGATTTTTTATAAACATCACATGATAATTATGGATAGTTTGCTCAAAATACTAAACAAGCTTCAATTTTTACACCCACTTCATGGTTATTCAGAAAAATAGGGCAATTTTCACCCTCCTATAAGTTGCAAAACTGAACTTAGATTTGGTTCAAATAAACCATTTTTGAAGTGGGGTAAATGTGTTTGTGGTTTGAGGGCTAGTAGCAGGTACCCTTTTGGAGCTTGTTCCTGAATTTCAGACGATAATTTGGATTTTGAACTTCCTAGTAGCAGTATTAGATAGAAATTGCCCCAAATTTTTTCTCTTCATCATCTACATTTGTTCTATATTGAATGCAAATTGAATTTTTTTAATTATATTTTGCTTAGGTTCAGCTCCTCCTGCACATGAGACTGAATTTTTAATATATTTTGCTATTTCATGCGGTTATAGATTCATTTTCTATTTTTAATTGCTATTGTATGATTGTGCATCCCATTTGAATCCACCATATCCATATATGAAATTAGTTCATTCTTCATTGAGCGTTCATATGCTTGATCTCTTATTAAAAGATAGTTTTGTCAATTATGTGAAACTGAAAATTGTCTAAGAATGTTTGAGTCTTAAATGAAAAAAATATGAATTTCGATTAAAATCAGTTTAAAAAAAATGTATTTGAAAATTGATTTTTGTCAAAAATCGGATTATAATGCTTAAAAATGGTTATGGATATAACCAGTTTTGTAAAATATATCCAATTATATGAATTGATTGTAAAAATAGGTTATGATATATGGTTTTTATATGAATTTGGATTGAATATGTGGATGTGTCTATGAGTAATCATATATATACTGTGACTTTTGTGGCCATGCTTGACACTCTTTGTGATAAGTCGTGACATTTTTAGAAGTGTTAGATGTAGTTCTTACTATCTTTAATTTGTAGATATAGCATATTCTTAGTTTTAGAAACACTTTTAGAAGTGTTATATGTAATTCTTACTATCTTTAATTTGTAGATATAGCATATTCTTAGTTTTAGAATATTCTTTAATTAGTCTGGGTTAACTTTGCTAAATTTTAGAGCATAGTATAGAAGTTTTTATCTGTAGTTAGTTGTATAATTACCAGAAAACTTTACATTCTTATTCTTTTATTAGCTTGGATTTTGATTGTTTCACTTTTTTTTTTAACGATGTCATCTCTAAAACTTAAGATAGAGGTGCATATTAATTCTTTTGAGATAGAATTCTCTAGTGATCAACAATTCAATCTTTTATTTTTATTAAAATTGTTTGTGTTGGCTTTATGAGCTCAAACATGGTTTGATTCTTAGCATACATATTCTTATATATATAGGAACTTAGTTCAACAGAGTACATTAGGGATATAAACTAGATAACAATAAGAGGTTCTAGGAACTTTCTCGAGGAGAGAATCTCAACAATTAAGGGTTGATTTGTTTACCATGCATCGATTTTAGGTGGAAAGGAAATGCAGGAACAAGTTCACTTAATTTTTATTTACGATAATTCTATGAATTCATATCATACCATATAGGGGTAGGAATAAGTTAGGATGTCTTTTAGGGATCTATGGTCTGACCTATTTTATGAAAAGGTTAGATTCATACTTTTTTTAAAGTCTATTAATTTAAATAGACCAAGTTCATGCATATAAATTTGTTTTTATGGGTTCATTTTGTATTTATTTTTTTGGAAGGTTATTGCATACTTGCAAGCTTTAATTTTATTATATTTGGTTATATATAAAGGTCTAGTTTAGCCTATATAAAATATACGACATAAATGCTTTAATGTGAAATAGGTTTTTAGGCTAGATCACACTTTTAAAAAAGGCTAAATCAGACCGGAAAAAAAACCTATGATAGACCATAGGTCAGGTTTAGACAAAAAAAAATTAATCGTAAGTCAGACTCATACCTTTCAAAGCCTTATTTGGCCTATTCCCACCCCTAACCACAAGCCATACAATATAAATATTGAAAGATATTGCACCATTTAGGAATAATTAGAACATACACTAAATTTAATTCTCCCCTTTAAGCTAAAGCGTACTATGTGTCTCGTTTGATTTGTCGGAGAAAAATAAGTTGTCACTAATTTTATTTTTTTTAAAAGAGGAAATTAGATAAAATCTAAAATGAAGATCTTGAACCATAATTATTATATTTTTTTATTTCATTTTTTTTATATATATTTACTTATTTTATAAAAAAAATTAAAACAATAGTTGACAAAATTAGGTGTTAACAGTAGCCCCTATTTACTTGAGAATCAAAGTAGAGGATAAGAAAGATGACAACTCTAATTTTGTTTGAAAAGAATTTTTATAGGAGGGTGCGAGTCATTTTCCCGACTTCGAGATGCGAGTCGTTTTCCTGACTTCAAGATGCGGGTTGTTATCTAAATTTCAGATGCAATTCGTTTTCCCAGCTTCAATACGCGGATTGTTATCTCGGCTTTGAGTACGAGTCATTTTCCCTACTTTAAGATGCATGTCATTTTATTGACATCGGGTGCGAGTCGTTTTCTCGGCTTTAAGATACGATTTGTTTTCTCGACTTTAGGTGGGAGTTGTTTTCCCGACTTCAAGAAGCAAATCGTTTTCTCAACTTTTGGTGCAAGTCATTTTCTCAGCTTTAGGTTGAGTTGTTTTCCTGACTTTAAGATGCAGGTCATTTTATCGGCTTCAGGTGCGAGTCCTTTTCCCAACTTCAAGATGCGGGTCATTTTATCAGCTTCAGGTGCGAGTCGTTTTTCTAGCTTCAAAATGTGGGTCGTTTACTCGGCTTCGGGTGCGAGTCATTTTCTCGACTTCAGGTGCGATTCGTTTTCTCGACTTCATGATGGGGGTTGTTTTCTGAGATTTAGGTGCATGTCGTTTTCTCTGTTTCGGATGCGAGTCGTTTTCTTGACTTTAAGATGCAATTCGTTTCTCAGCTTTAAATTTATGAAATGTCATGAATGAATGAATAACTATGTTGGCTTTTATTATTATTTTTTATTAGACACGATCGTTGAAATCATGGATGAGAAAGACACGTATACGTTTTTCTTGAACTTGATATCTTTGATCCCTTTTTTTTTTTGTTGAAGAATTACTCTTGTGATCTTAAGTTAGATCTCATGTTGTTGTTTGCCTTCTACTGTAAACAACTTCTACCATATTCAACTCTATCTCAATTCATTATATCGAGGCGTGATTTATGTTTTACCTTCCAGTACATGATAATCAAAAGATGTATTTGAAAAAGAGGGTTAAATCATAAAACAAGATGACAAAAGCATATATTAATACATTGAAGCTTAATATTTGTCATAAAAAAAGGTTAAATTAAAATAAAAATAAAAAAAATGGATGGAAAACTCGACTTGATTACTAGTAATTCAAAAGTAGATTGTATTAATTTCTCGTGACATAGTTTGATCCGTATTGTTGATCAAGTCATTTTGTTTAGCTTATCTTTCTCGAGTATGTATTCTTTGTTGTTGTTGTTATTGTTTTCTCCTAGGTCGCCCTTTCAAGTTTTCAACCTTACAGGTATTTATATCCAAATTTTTGTCTAGGTCGCCATTTCAGATTTTCAGTCTAGTGCATATTTATTATTCTTTTTGTATTATAATTTTTGCCTTGGTTCCTTTTTCAAGTTTTCAACTTAATAGATATTTATTATTATTTTTTGTATTCTAATTTTTGTCTAGGTCGTCCTTTCAGGTTTTCAATCTAGCGGATATTTATTATTATTTTTTACCTAGTTTTTGCCTAGGTCGTCCTTTAAAGTTTTCAACCTATCACATTGTAATTTTTTGTACCCTAACTTTTACCTAGGTTGCCCTATCAGGGTTTCAATCTAGCGGATAGTTATTATTGATTTTTGTACCCTAATTTTTTGCATAGGTCGCTCTTTTTCAGGTTTTCAACCTAATGGATATTTTTATTTTTATTTTTTGGTATCCTAATTTTTGCTTAGGTTGCCTTTTCAGGTTTTCAATCTAGCGAATATTTTATTTAAATATGATACTTCTTTACCGCATATGAGTTTACATGGAGCCCTAAATCTTTTTCGTCCATATTCTTGAGGATCAAAGCTCCACTTGAGGAAGCTTTTCTTCACGACATATGGGCCCTCATAGTTATGGGTCAATTTCCCACGATAATCTTTTTGAATGGGTAAAATCTTTTTTAGCACCAAGTCTCCTTCCCAAAATTATTGATGATGTATTTTCTTGTTGTACACTCTTTTTAGTATTTCCTTGTATAATTGCCCATGACATAAGGCTGCCAACCTTTTTTCTTCAAGTAAATTCAATTGATCAAAATAGATTTGCACCCATTCGGACTCCTCTATAGTTTGACTTCCATTAATACTTTTAGGAAAAATATTTCTACTTCAATGGGTAGCATAACCTTCATCCCATATACAAGGGAAAAAAGGGTTGCCCCAATTGAAGTGTGCATCGAAGTATGTTACCCGTGTAAGGCAAACGACAACATCTCATGTCAATCTGTGTATGTTACAACCATTTTCTTTATGATTTTTTTAATGTTTGTATTTGTTGCTTCGATTGTGCCATTCATTTTTTGTCTGTACGGGGATGAGTTGTGGTGTTGAATGTTAAAGGCGGCACACAATTCATCCATCATTTTGTTATTCATATTTTTGGCATTGTCAGTAATAATCTTGTTTGGTAGGCCATGAAGACATATTAAATAATTTTTTTATAAATTTGTCTACCACATTTTTGGTTACGTTGGCATATGAAACGACCTCTACCCATTTAGCAAAGTAATCAATTGTCACCAAGATGAAGCAATGTCCATTTGAAACTTTCAGTTCGACCATTTCTATGACGTTTATGCCTCACATCGAGAACGACCAAATCGTTGTAAGGTTGTTCAGGGGCATTTGTGGGGTATGAATATTGTCAACCTATATTTTTGACACTTATGACATTTCTTGCCATAATTAAAGCAATCTTTTTCTAGGGTGAGCCAATAATACCTGGCTTGAAGAATCTTTCTAGACATGGCGAACATGTTTGTTCATATGGATCCCATAAGTGCCATTGTGGATATCTTGTAGAATTTCTTTTATCTCATTGACATTGATGTTGGTTGGTAGGACCTCGTAATAATCGGAATATATCAGAATGTATCAGTTCTTTATGAAATTAAATCAATTTCATACACACAGCGGAAATTAAATTGTGGCATACAAGATTAGCAAGGTCTGTTAGATTGATATGAGATTAACCAAGATGCATACAAGTCAAATTATCAGATTAAACAATATTACTTATCACAGAATATGTTTAACATGCATCTAATATTAATCACATATACAAATATATCAAGATAGAAAATTAAAGGAGTTAAGGGTTAGAGAAGATTGCACCAAGAATTTATACTGGTTCAGTTGTCAACTTGACAACCTACATCCAGTCCTGAAAATCCAAACGGATTTCAGATTTTCTTCTCCAATAGAAAGAATCAATTACAGATTGTCCAATTTCCTCCCCGAAACCTATCTATCTTAATGATCTCTTTCCTATTGATCACCCTCTGATCCTTGTAGATACTCAGCAATCTAACACAAAATCAAAGTCCGACTCTTTCTTGTTGAGCACTCTCACCCAAGAAAGTAGCCACCAGTTTCTAGCTGGCTTTTCTGGCTTTCGTTTTTGTTTCAAAGAATTATTACAAACAGAATTAAGGAAGAACAAAAAAGTAGTCTTCAATCTTGGTCAATGTGGCTTCTCACAATTCTGGATATTCAAAGATTGTTTATGAGAACCCTTGTCTTTCAAGATCACTTTTCCAGCTATCTTTTTGATTGTTGATAATCTTCTTTTTCTTTGATCTGAAAAAGTAATCTCAGTGTATTAACCAAGTGTTATTGAGAGTTCTTTTGTATATCAAGAATATTCAAAGTGTATTTCAGATTATTATCATAATTTGAAAGAATGATTGAAGACAGTTTATATAGTTTCTGAAAAACATATTAATCAATCGATTTACCAATCGATTTCGTAAAGTGATAAACCAGTCTAATCGATTTGCCAATCGATTATCGTGTGTCTTGTTTTTCTTGAATCTTGAAACTATATAAGCCAATCGATTTACCAATCGATTCTTTAAACAACATTTCTCAGTAATTATGTTAAGACTGATATGAATCGATTTCGTAATCGATTGCAGATGTTATGTTCAAACTGAAACACATATCAATCGATTCCATAATCAATTTATCAAGTCTTCATAATC
>NC_021164.2:68665265-68685468 GCF_000331145.2 Cicer arietinum
GTTATTGTGTATCAAGAATATTCAATGTATATTTCAGATTGATATCATTGTTATTGAAAGAATGATTGAAGACAGTTTATATAGTTTCTGAAAAACATATTAATCAATCGATTTACCAATCGATTTCGTAAAGTGATAAACCAGTCTAATCGATTTGCCAATCGATTATCGTGTGTCTTGTTTTTCTTGAATCTTGAAACTATATAAGCCAATCGATTTGCCAATCGATTCTTTAAACAATAATTTTCAGTAATTATGTTAAGACTGATATGAATCGATTTCGTAATCGATTGCAGATGTTATGTTCAAACTGAAACACATATCAATCGATTTCGTAATCGATTTGTCAAGTCTTCATAATCGATTAACAAATACTTAAAATCGATTTGATCACACGCTCAGAGTTCACTGGGTTTTCAAAAGGTTTTGTCAATCGATTTGCCAATCGATTGTGTTTAAGTCAGTGACTCAGCTATTTTGATACTAATCGACGTGCCAATCGATTTGTATGTATTTGTCTGAAAATGTTCTTACCTGGGATTTAGTTCAATCGATTTGCCAATCGATTGCAACCAAATTTGACTTGATTGAAATTTTACAACATAGATTGTCCAATCGATTTGTATGTCACAGGAAAGGTTATTTTGCAAGTGATATTTAAGTAATCGATTTGCCAATCGATTACCCTTAAAACTGGGGTTCCACTGTGACTTGTCCAATCGATTTCCCAATCGATGTATTTCAATCAGGTTTACTTTGTGAGATGTATAATCGATTTGTCAATCGATTACCCTTAAAACTGGGGTACCACTGTGACTTGTCCAATCGATTTCCCAATCGATGTATTTCAATCAGGTTTACTTTGTGAGATGTATAATCGATTTGTCAATCGATTACCCTCAAAACTGGGGTGCTACTGACTTGTGCAATTTTCATTTCTAATTCAGTTAGTCGATTGCCCAATCGATTATACCAACACAAACAGTTGTGTTTCCTTACACCCTTGTTATGAAATCGATTTCCCAATCGATTTGCTTCAGTCAAAAGTCAACTTTTGTTGATTTCTTGTGTTCCAAGCAACCTGTTCCAAGTGTGTAGGATTTGATTGTTGTTCCTGAAATCTTGCTTAATTCAAATATTAGATTTATCATGTATTGTATGAACATTGTTGAATTGTTAATTATGTCAAAATTAGGAATCAAAGGATCAAAATCCAACAATTGACGCATCTAAGAAGTACCATATTACGATTCCTTTTATACATAATATTTTTGTTCAAGAAAAAGCTCGCAGTTAACCGTCTCAGAGTCATTTTCTCGGTCTTCGATATTTCAGGAGGATATTCTATATTTATAATTTATATATATAAACCGTCTCAGAGTCATTTTCTTGGTCTTCGATATTTCAGGAGGATATTCTATATTTATAATCTATATTAACAAGATATTATTTGATGTTGTGATACCAAAGCTTCCGATTGGTTTCCTCTTCCATTACGTGATAGTAAGCATGATGATCCCAACTCTCCATTTTAATGGACGAGATTTCATTATTTTGACTTATTTGGAACATCGAGGATAAAGTAGCCAAATCATCAACCAATTGATTGTTTTCTCGAGGGACACAATGGAGGTGATTTGGTCAAATTGTGAAGACAATTCCTTTATGTAGGTAAAATAAGGTATTAACTTCTTTTCTCGAGTTTCTAATTCTTGGTTAAGATGATTAATGACTTTTGCTTTTGATTCCAAAGGAACTAAAGATCATATGGCACAAGCTTCATATTTTATCATATTATTAGTACAATTAAAACAAAAGTGCGATGTCATAAGTATTAACTATTTTTTGGGAGATATTAAGACAACCCTAATCTCATGCCCCATTACTGAGGCCCCTTCAAACAATAAGGTCAATTTTTCATTATCACACTCTTAAAATAAAACCATGATGTTTTCATCTGGAAACTCGCATTGCATTGACTGATAATCATCCCCATGTTGGTTAGCCAGATAATTTGCCAAGGCACTCCCTTTGATGGCGTTTTGAGTAACATAGGTAATATCATATTATGATAATATCACCTGTCAGCGAGCAATTCACCCTGTGAGAGTAGACTTTTTGAAAATGTATTTGATTGGATCCATCTTAGATATCAAACAAGTTGTATGGAAAAAAATATGTATTGCCTTAAGTGATGGGCCGCCCAAGCTAAGGCACAACAAGTACGTTTTAACATTGTATATCTCATTTCAACATCTATAATTTTTTTACTCAAATAGCAAATGATGCTCCTTCTTTCATGTTTCCTCGTGTTGCCCCAACACACATCCCATGGACCCGTTGAGGACTATAAGATACATAAATATGAGTTCTTCGTGATATACTTTTTTCTATGTAGGATTCCCATGCTTTAAAATATCATGGATTTGCAACATTTCCAAGCTTTTAACTATAGGGTCTTTCAGTTGATTTAGATCATTTTTGTATGCTCCTATTTATCCCTGATTTTAGTTCGAGAACATATCCGATAAGAGTGTCATGATATTCTTTTTTTGTTTTGTTTTTTTTGTCATATTTTTTGAAGGAAAATGTTATGAGAATGTAAAAAAAAAATAAATGCAATGATTATGCATTTAACTAAAACATTATACTACCTCCTAATATGCAATTATTTTTAAAAAAATGAGGAAAAAAAAAATAAAAACAACATGTTGTAGAAATGAAAGAAAAAGATGAAACATGCATGATTTATGCAATGCATTATGATGAATATGAGATATAAATATAGTATGTTTTTTTTTCATATATACATGTGTCCTACATGATTCTTTTCTTATTTAGTCTTTTTATGATTTTTTTTTATGTGAACCTTTGCTATGGGTGACTCTATAGTTCTAAACTGATTCCCAAAGCACAAACTCAATTCTAAAATATGAAACCAATTAATAGGTAAACTATTAAAATAGAAATATTCTAGAAAATGTCAATTCTATGTGAGATTTTCATGACAACTAAATATGGTGTACATCCAGAAAATTATTATTACACACTTTCTAACTTATCTTAGGTTGCACTCAGCTTGGGTATAGAGTTCACTCATAAGTGTGTAAATCGTGTTCGGATAGTGTACAAAAAAATAAAAAATAAAAATAAAAATCACCACAATGAAAATAAATTAAACATAGATACATATAATTATATACACAATATAACAAACCAAATAAAACAAGAGGGTAATATAAATAAAATAATAAATAATTATATACAATTAATTAGACTCTCAAAAGTCCTCAATGAATTTGCCAACTGTCGTGTCTGATTTGTCTGCGAAAAAGAATTTGCCACTAATTTTATTTTATTTTAAAGGATAAAATTAGATAAAACCTTAAATAAAAATCTTGAAGAAAAAAAAACGGATTCGGGAGCCGATTACGAATAGGGAAAGTAATATTATCGTCCGTTAAAACGGTTATCCTATAATTAATTGTATACAAATTATTTATTTATTTATTTTACCCGTTAAAAAAGTAATACAAAGGAAAATAAATTATTTACATTAATAAAAAAAGGAAAATATATTTTTATTAATTTGGTTTGAACCGGAAAACCTTGCTCCTACATATCCCCATGCGCACTAGGAAAATAGGGAAATCAAAATATACATAGTTCTTGGAAAAAATAATATTTATATGTTGTTTGATTTTATTATTACTCGATTTTAATTTTTTTATTATAATTATTATAATTATTATAATATATGTATAATAATAATAATAATAATAATAATAATAATAATAATAATAATAATAATAACGAAAAAGCGGTGAGATATCTGTTCACAGACTGTATCTTTTTATTTTGTATTTGGTTTTAAAAATAATAAAAATTGATTATTGTTCGAAAACAACATTATCGCGTCAGTGTGTGAACAAAACATATAGACACTAAGACGAACCAAAATATGCAGTCTGTTAAAGAATTTGCTCGCGTGTTGTCGGATCTTTTGCGGCACAAAGATCACCGACGGTTGGCGATGAGTGATGCGGCGCAACGAGCGATGATGAATTTCATCGAAATTGGCAACTATTACTTATAATCATAAGAAAAAAATTATTTATTCGTTGTTATTTTGTTTTCTGGGTTATTTGATAAAATCGTGATATTAGTTTTTTTGTTATGTTACAATGAAGTTTATTTTTTTTGTGATTGGTTTATAAGTATCATTTCTTTTTAGGAGGTGTGTTGCTTAAGAAAAATGAAAGCTTAAGAAATGAGTTTATTTTGTATTAAAAAAAACTAAAATGCATTTTTTTTTACATGATGCAATACAAAGAAGCTAATAAAAAAAAAATTAAAGAAGACTAAGAAATTTGATGCCTTACTGCTCAATTGATTTTGCTGAACTGATTTTATGAAATTCAGATTATCTGCTCCTCTATATTTGTTGTCTATTATTCTCTCTTCTTTTTTTTGCTCAATAGTGTTCTCCCTTTCTTTTCTCATTTTCTCCTCTTGTGTGAATTTGAAAATAATGGTTAATTGATTACCATTTTTATTACAATTAATTCATTTCTTTTCAGATTCTTTTCATTCAATTGATCACCATTATATTAATTTTTATTATTCATTTCTTCTCGATTTCTTTTCATTCAATTGATCACCATTATACTGATTATTACATTCAATTCATTTCTTTTTGGTTTCTTTTCATTCAATTACATATATTTTTTTTTTATGTTTCAGAAAAGAGTGTAATGTCTGAACATGAATTAGAGGCAAACGTAATCAGAAGCACTCATGTCTAAAGTTTATAGAGTGTCAACACTATGCTTTAAGTTTTTTACATCAAAAAAAATGAAACTAAGGTTGAAAACTGTTGGACTAGTTTGCGACGAGAACGCACCATTAATGATTCATGTGTGAAAAAGTCACTAAACCATACATGCAATTGTTGCGTTGGATGTGTGGCAAGACTAAATAAGATATGATTCCACTTGAAGGAAGATGCCATATGCTGAAGAGAGAACCAAAATTAGCACGAGTACTAGCTTCATTCAAATCCATTATGAAGACGACCAAATTAAGATGAACATGGTTTTCTCTTGGAGTACTAGAGTTTTGAAGGGGAACTAGAGATCAACACTAATCCGCGTGAATTTGAAGAAGTTCTTAAGAACCACAAGGTCATGCAATTGTTCTTAAAGAAGGACTATTCCAAATCCCATACCCCTACATCATAGTTACAAAATTCGTCACTATCCTCTACGAACCGCGAATTGGTACTTGTGAACTGATTTGTGGTACTATTGTGACTTTGATTCGTGTGGTTCTCATCCAATTTGTCTCTTTTAGGAATTTTTTTTTTAAACAGAAAAAATGAAGACATGTAGAAGGAAGATGAACATAACAAGTGAGAAAGAGGGAAAAAAAACTAGTACTAGACCTCGGGAATATGTATAACTAGTACTAGTCATTTTTCATTAATTTCAATTAATGTCAATCAATTAGATGAGTAATATTTTACGTTATCAATCTTCATTTCACGTCCATACACAATTATTCAATGATTTCATAACTTAAAAATTCAATTCTCATTATATTTTTATATAATATTTCTATGATGCACTTTTTTTATTATCATTACATCAATCTTGCTTTCATGCACAATTATTTCACTTAGGGGTTAATAATGATTTTATACATTAAAAATTTAATTACTCATTTCACCTTCATACACAATTATGTCTCTCATTAAATAGAAAAAAAACTACATAATGACTCATAAATATCGTCATAAATGCTCTTTATCTAATTCTTTGTATTATCTCAATATGATAATTCTCTCAATATGGTAACGATTATAACAGCTCGATCCAAAGAAAGTGGCGACCGTCTCGCCGAGTCGAAATCATCTTTTTCGACGTCTCTATGGTAACTCTTCGAAAACGTTCATACACAATTATTCCAATGATTTCATTCGTTGAAAATTCAATTACTCATTACACTTATCTATAAATTTTTTTCTAATTTTTATTTTATTTTGAGTAGTATTTTACACTATCAATTACATTTATCAATTACACTTAGTAATATATTACATTATCAATCCTCCTTTCGTGAATAATTATATTATTTCACTTAGGGTGAGTAATGATTTTCTATGTTGAAAATTCAATTACTCATTAAATTCAATGGAAAAAATCCACCAAATCACTCATAAATATGTCATAAATGTTCTTTATCAAATTATTTGTATTATCTCTACATGGTAACGATAATAAATCAGTATAAATCAGATATCTCTCTAAAGAAAGTGTCCTTCCACATTAACTCTTCAAAATCGTGAAATAAATACAAGTACCATTATATGTTGAAAAATAAATTGACAATCAAAGTACAAGGAGTCAAACAATTATCCTATATAATAAGTTATCATACAAATTTTATAAAATATTTTAAAAATTAAATTAAATGATTGTGATAAACATGATTTTCTCTCATTTTAATTTTTCTAATCATACTCAATTATTACAAATCAATAGAGTAATATTATAAGATATTATATTTATAATACATAAAATATTACTTATAAAACTTATAAAATTAATTAATTAATATCCGCGCAACGCGCGGACCATAAATTAGTTAATTCATTAAAATACAAACTCCTTTAAAAAATAGAGAAAAAATTAATGCACACATTATTTTCTGGTCATATTTTTTTCATATAAATAATGAAAATTTAAAAGCTAAAATATATACAAACATTGGGTTTATAATTAATGATTTTATAGTATGAAACTTTTAGTCTTTGATTAAATTAAAAAAAACATCAATTAATATATTAACTATAACTTTCGCAAACTCAAACGTACCAACTATATATAATCTCTACGTATTCAATTCTTCTTAAGTAACGAACCGCATACTCGAATTCATACCACGTACTCAAAGCAAATTGGGAACCTTGTGACTAGCCCTATAGGTATCCGCCCTATAGGTATCCTTACATTCAAAAGAATGAAATTAAAAGGTTAGTGGATGATATGCTTAGTTTTGGCATCATTTGACCAAATGTGAGTCCCTGTTACAGTCTCATCAATTATTTAACCCCTAGAATACCAAGACCACCGCACATTTTGTTTCCTCCAGTGTACAAAGATTTTCTGCTTAATTATGCATAAACATACTTATGAGTTTAAGCCTAATAGTAGGCACAAGACATACATCACAAGCCTAGGATAGACCGCTTAATTCCATGCAATTTTGACGAGACTTCTCTCATGGTCCACCGTTCTTTGGGATGGTGTGCTATACATGACAAGCCAACTCTCATTGCAGCAATTATGCACTCCTCAACTTTGTGCATCCAATGTATGTTACCATCAGCTCCATCGCTATGGCTGCTGTCACCAGACCCACCATTGTGACAATCACTGCTGGAATCTTGTGTTGAGTATTCATAATAATGGTTAATAAGCCTTTGATCAACAACCTTCAGCAACTGCTTCTCATCCATGTCTGAAACAAATTTGTTCATGCTTTCTTTGAACATTTCATCTGTTGGTTTTTTGGCTATGAACATCTCTAGAAGTAGGATTCCAAAACTGTACACATCGCCGCATGTTGAAGCCTTGCCACCTAAACCATATTCTGAAACATGCCACACCAATATTAGATAGCTATAAATGTATACACAACAGACATATATATATACACATACATAGTTTTGCATAAAAAGAAGGTAAAAATAGTACTAATCAAAGTAGAATACTTATTAGTAAGTTATAAGTACCTGGTGCAATATAGCCGATGGATCCCTTCAGTTCCAGGGTGCTACTATGTTTCTCTGCTGGATTTTGAGAGAGAAATCTTGCTAATCCAAAATCTGCCACATGTGCAACCATATCTTCATCTAGTAGGACATTAGCAGGTTTCAGATCACAATGAACTATTGGTGGATCACAGTCATGGTGCAAGTAGTCCATGGCAGATGCAACATCAATGGCAATGTTTAACCTTTGCAACAAGGTTAGCAAAGATCCCGACTCGAGATCGTTCGGGTATAAACTCGTCTCTAAATTACCATTAGGCATGAATTGCATAACAAGGGCCTTAAAATCATCTCCTTTATAATCAGTGCTGGAGCAAGAAGTGATCACCTTAACCAGATTCCGATGCCTAACATTTTTCAAAGTTTCACATTCTGCACTAAAACTCTGAGATGCTTTGCTTTGTTGTAGGTCCAGAATTTTAACAGCAAGTGTGGTTTGATTTTCACAAGTGCTGATGTTGAACACACCCTTGTAAACAGAGCCAAACCCTCCTTTTCCAACCAAGTTTGCAGCTGCAAAATTGTTTGTAGCAAGCTTGATGTCACCATAGGATATATTTTGAGGCAACACCTTTAGAGGAGTTGATGACAAACTTGTTTTCTCCTCCTTGTGTTTCTTCTTTTGAGACATTAGCAACCACAATAGATAGAACATTGAAGTGAATAAAACAGCAGCACCTATACATGCTAGAATGATAGGGAGTAAAATGTTTTTCTTGTTTTTACTTGCAACACACAAAGTGACACCTAACTTGTGCATAACTTCATTGCTGATGCTACATAGTTTGTTGTTACCTTGGAGATCAACCTGACTTAGGTTCAGAAAAACACCTTTCATAGGAACCTCTCCTTCCAAATTGTTGAAAGACAAATTTAATCTCACCATATACTCAAGATTTTCTAAACTCTCAGGAATAAGGCCAGTGAGATTGTTTGATGATAGATCCAAATTCACAAGGGATGCTAAATCCCCTAGACTATTTGGAATAGTGCCATTAAATTTGTTTCTTGCCAACCCAAGAGTCTTTAAGCCTTTTAGTTCAATATTTGGAATGTAACCTGACAGCTGGTTATTTGAAATATTCATGGTCTCTAGTTGCTCCATGTTGAATTCAGGAGGAAGCGAACCATTCAGAGAGTTTCCTTGTAAGTACAAGGATGTCAAGCCAGAGAGTTGAAAAATCTCCTCTGGTATTTCACCAACAAGCTTATTACTTTCCAGGTCAAGAGAAGTCAATTTCTTGCATTGTCCAATACTCGTGGGAATTCTACCTGAGAATTGGTTGTTTCCTATTTCAAGAACAAACATATTTGTAAAATTTCCAAATATGTCTGGAATTTCACCAGACAATCTATTTTGGTATACCAATAACCTCTCCAATTTCTTGAGTGTTCCTAGTTCTAATGGTAACTCTCCAGTGAAATCATTATGCTCAAAAGAGAAGGATGTGAGATTTTGAAATTTCTTCATTCCCTTAGGAATGCTTCCATTTAGCTTATTATTAGCAACACAAAACTGTTGTAGATTGCCAGAAAGATATGCAACAGAACTTGGAAGATCTCCAGCCAAGTTATTATCATTGACCATAAGAATTTCCAGCCGAGGAGAGTTTCTAAGGGAATCAAAGAACTGAAAATTCAATGATGTGGTGGAAGTAAGAGAATTATTACCAAGAGTCAAACGAGTGAGGTTTTTCAAGTTGTTGAATAGTGGTATTGACCCATGAAATCTATTGTTAGAAAGATCAATAATTTGAAGATGTGAAGCATTGGATATAGACTTAGGAATCACACCTTCAAACCTATTGGTTGCAAGAGCTAGTGTCCTTAAATTCGGAAAGGCGTTGCCAAAATTTTGCGGCAACTCGCCTGATAGATTGTTCTTTGTGAGGGATAAATAGACTAAGGAAGGGAGGTTGAAGAAGATAGAAGTAGGAAACTGGCCAGTGAAATTGTTCTCTGATAGTTGAAGTTGTGAAAGATTGTGGAGATTACCCAATTCACTTGGAATCTCACCCACAAACTTGTTTCTTGCCAAGGCAAGACTTCTGAGAGAAAAGAGATTGCCAAATGTTGAAGGGATTTTACCTGTGAGACTATTGACAGAAAAATCTAAACTTTGTAGATGATGGAGTTGGCCCAATTGTTGTGGAAGTGTACCAGTGAGATTGTTGAAAGCTAATTTAATGAAATTGAGGAGTGAGAAATAACCAAACTGGAATGGAATTTGACCATAAAAAGTGTTTTTGGAAAGGTCAAGTGAATGAAGGTAAGTGAGGTTGGAGAGGTTAAAGGGTAGTTTACCAGAGAGACTAAGTCCTGATAAGTTGAGAGATTGAACTCTTTCATCAACTTTGGAACAGTTGACACCATACCAAGTGCAGTGATTGGAATCTGTTCTCCAACTTGACAAAGCATTGTTTGGATCAGTTACTTGTAATTTGAAAGATAGAAGGATATCTCTGTCTGTGTTGTTGCTGCTGCAAATGATGACATGAAAATTATGAAGTAGAAAACATAGGAGCAAAGCATTTCGTATATGGATCATCATGATATGTTACACTTTTATGTGTTATGTACTGCTATGTGCATACAGGTATTTATAAATTATAGTTATAAGTGAAATGAAATGAAATTTTCGTTTGATGTATGCAAGAAGAAATGGTCATACTAGAATTTAGTAGTTGGACGCGTTAAATTTACTGTCAGATACTTTTCTAAGTGATGGTTGTTTAGCAAAACAATGACATAAAAAGTTGAAAACTGCATATAGCATTATAGCTGACTTAATTATCCGAAATTCAAATGATTATGTAATTAAAATATTATAAATCAACTAAATTTACGTCTACATACATAACTACTTTTCAAACAAATGATTCAGATTTTTTCAAATGCTTTGCTGTATTGAATTTTGTTTTATACTAATGGTTTAAATTTTGTTAAAAGCAAAATATTTTGTGTTATTGACCTTTTCAACTAAAAAATGCGACACTACTGTACAACTCATTTACAAGGCTAGCATGTATCATCTAATTTTGATAAAACATACAAGTCACGACGAGTACACATATTAGTTCCTTTGCTTTGAAAGGAAAGTTCAAAACAATGTATACGTTTTGTTGACTTTCGAGCTTTAATGATTGACTATTCCCAACTTATAAGGGTTGAATTAAATGAGGAGATGTTAAATCTTATTTTTAGAACTTTAAAATAATCAGATTTGACAACCACCCAATTAATTAAGTACTTTTGTCATGGTTAAATGTGATAAAGAAATAGTCTGCTGTGGCTTATGACTTGGGGCAAGAATTAGTCAACAATGGAAACGGGATGATCACGCTTCTAAGTATCTATGTTTGTTTATAAATACACCTTCAAGTAATATAACTTCTCATCCCTCAAACTTACAATTGAATACATAAAGCTTTTTTTTGTTGATGTTAGTAATGGCATCTCTCTACGGTGCCTTTAAATTGAAGTCATTTTTTGCTCTTTTAGCAATACTTTTATTTCTCATGTCCTCTATCATGGGTAGTGCTGCTGTACAATCCAATTTCAAACAAGGTATGTTACTGTTTTTATAATTTAATCTTAAATAGTGACAATCGACATACAGTAATTCACAATATATATGCATCTTTTTTCTATTATTAAATAATTCAGTTAATTTTATATGGTGCAGGGCGAAAACTTTTCCAAGACCCGCCTGCTACTTATGATCCATATCCAGGTGGTGGAGGATATCCTTAACAATGAAATTATTAGCAATGGATGCAAAAATAAACACTCTCTCAACTGCTCCTGTGGCTAAACTGGAGCTTTTGATATATTTCTAATTAAGGATTTATACAAATAAATTATGTGTATCTTAGTATTTGGTAGTACTAGAATAATATGGCATGTCCAATTTCAACGCAACCGTATGTAATATCATCCACAGAAGTAACGGCTAGAGCTTTCTTATAATAAATAAAAACAATTAATGTCTAGAGATGTTTTGCAGCATGTGTAATTCTTGTCCTCATTAATTCGTCCTTTTAAATTACTCAGAAATTACAGCTTGCCTGTATACAAGAAATAATTAATCAATTCCAAAGGCAAAAATAAAATCACCGTGAGAATAAAACTAAGTCTTAAAGATTACAGAAGTAGCGCAGACATGGATTGCAGGAGCAAGATGGTGGAGCGGGTGTATTGTGTTGTGTTTGAGTGAAAAAGATGATATAAATTAGAAACAAAATTCCAATAACATACTTTTTTTAAAATTTTGGTTGAGTTAATTAATAAGTCAAATTTAATATTTAATGTGATTAGATTTACTCTCTAGTTTTTTAATCTGATTTAATATTTAATGTGTCCATTTTCATTCTTTTATTTTATATTTATATTTTTACCTCAACTTTTAAAATCTATAAACTACCAACTATAATTAAGCTCTCTTATCAGCGTGTATTTGTCACGATCCAGAAATTAAACGTCGTGATCGGCGCACAAGCTATACTCGTAGTCTGACAAACTTATCAATTAACTTAATAATTAAGCAATTAGTTAGTTCTCAATAATCATTTCAAATATATATATATATATATATATATATATATATATATATATATATAATTTTTCTCGAAATTTCGACGACATCCTTTATAACATCAACATTCTCAAATTTATAAAATCATTGTTTACAGTCTTAACTTAGTCATATTTCAAAAAGCATAATCTAATTGTTTAATACATTTTCCAAAAGATTTTATATACTCCAATGCTGCAAAATACATTACAACTCAAAATAAAATATACAGTCTTGTGGCAATTATGTTAAACAATATAACTTAAAAATTTAGATAATTCTCAAATAAAATATACACATAAAATCATTAAACTTATAATTTAGTCGTTCAGATAGAAATATTAAAAATTCAATTAATAACGAAATGAAATTAAAATGAACAACCTTAAAATTATCATAGAAAATCAAACAAATAAAAATATAAATTCTTGAGAACCAAGAGGCAGTTTGATCTCATTGATAGTTCTTTCCTCTTAAGGGTGACATTTCCCTTAGGAGTGGCTCCATCTAACAAATAGTTTTCTCCTCTTAATCCCACAACACATCATCACATATCAATTAAGGAGTTTACATCTCGTTTATAGTTTTTTTTCTCTTATGAATGACATTTCTCATAGGAGCAGCTCCGTCTAACATCCCTAATAAAAACGAGGTAATTAGGTGCATAATTATAACAACGATTTTCATAACACGTTAAAAAACAATCTCTCATTTCATCGTAACTGATCAAAAAACTTATTCAAACATAACAATTCAATATCTAAATACTTTATAACTCATAAATAAATCAAACTACTAACATATTATAAAACAAAAAACTATGAAAATAAATAAATGACGAAACCGAGATAAATTCAAAGGTTGTGTGTTTCTCAAAAATTTTAAATAAATACTTTAACATATAAAACAAGTAAAATAATAATTATGTGTATTTACCTCAAAGAGTCTCAATAAATAACTTTTAAAAAGTGTGTACCCTTATTATTCCTTAACGCACAAACCCTAACCCAAAAACTTATGGAAATATGAGAAAACTTACTTAGCGAATGTATATCCTTCCTATGGATTTTGGATTTAAGGAGACTAACTTCTGTCTTTAATTGAAAAGAAGAAGAGAAAAAAAAAATGAAAATGGGGTGAGATAGAGAAGGAGCCGAGAGAGAGAGACAAGAAAGATGAGAAGCAGAAGGGAGTGAGATAGAAAGAGAGTGAGGGTGGGTGGTTGGTTTGTTTTATTTATTTTTTATTCTTTATTATTATTATTATTATTATTATTATTATTATTAATTAATTAATTAATTAATTAATTTATTATTGATATATATTTATTTATAAATAAATAAATAAAATGTGCACTACAATGTTATTTAATTAAAAATAAAGAAAATTTATTAAAACATTTAAATTATCTAAAATTTTAAATTTTTTTAAAATTTTAATTATCTTATCCAAATACATTCTTAATTTGTTTTGTGGAAAACAAATTATACTTTATCTATTTTTCTTTTAAGCTAGCAAATGACAGCTATTCAAAGATAATCATATCCTGTGAGATAATTACATACTATTTTATATATATTTCATTAAGAAGTGGTTAGATTTTAGAACATAAACTAAAATACAAAATTAACTCCTCTTTCTGTTCCCTACTCACGATGTGAAGTCACTTTTGAAGATGATTCCCGAAACTATGAGAACGAGATTATAAAAAAATAAAAAAAAATAAAAAAAATAGAAAAAACAAAACAAAAAAACAAATAGACAAGTGTTGGGTTGGGTCGAGAAGTTTCACACTTCCTCTAAAATTTTCGAGAGTCTTTACCACTTTTGACACCAACTCTATATATATTCACACTTCCCACCCTTTATCAACACAATTGTAATTGATTCTACCAAGCAAGCTATTCTTGTTGTTCAATTCTCATTTACTTCCCTATAATAACAAGTATGGTTCAAGTAGTGTCATTGTCAACTGTTTCACCTATGCTGTCCCAAAAAGCAGGGTACTCTGCAAAAACACATAACAATGCTATGGCCTCATTTCCATTAAGGAAGCAATTGGCAAAACTTAGACTAGGGAAAGTGAGATGTCAGGCTGGTGATAACAAAGACAACTCTGTGGAAGTTCAACATGTTAACAATAGTGATCAAGGGACTGTTGTACAGAACAAGCCTTGTAGAGTTGCCATGGACATTTCACCATTTGGTCAGTTTGTTGTTCTTTTCTTCATTAATCTCTTAAACTATTAATTTCAATAGGTACCAAAAATCTATTTGAAATGATAGAAACAAAAAATGTGTTTGTTGTTTAGAATTCATTATGATTTAGCTGAAGTTACTTTCAACATTAATACTAATAACTTGTGGTGTGTCCTATTAAATTACAGGTCTATTGGATCCATGGTCACCAATGAGGAGCATGCGTCAAATGCTAGACACAATGGACAAAGTTTTCGAAGATGCAATGACATTCCCTGGAAGAAACCTCGGAGGAAGTGAAATCCGTGTCCCTTGGGACATCAAAGATGAAGAACATGAAATCAAAATGCGTTTCGACATGCCTGGTCTTTCCAAGGAAGATGTCAAAGTATCAGTTGAGGACGATATTCTTGTCATAAAAAGTGATTATCATAAGGAGGAAAGTGGTGAAGAGGATTCTTGGTCAAGAAAAAACTATAGTTCTTATAATACTCGTCTCAAGCTTCCTGATAACTGTGAGAAGGATAAGGTTAAGGCAGAGTTGAAAAATGGTGTGCTTTATATCAATGTTCCTAAGACCAAAGTTGAACGTAAGGTTATTGATGTTCAAATTCAGTGACATGTTAAGGCTTTTTATAGTGTCATCTTGAGCTATAAAGTGTAGAATGAATAAGATACTTTAATTATGTTATATAAATGTCTCCAAATTTCTACTTCCTCCTTAAATATTTCACCAGATTATGAAAATTGATCATAACCTTCAAGAGATGTGAAAATAAAAGGTACTAATTCTCTCAAATGGATCATAATATTTTGACACAAAAGATACCAAAGTTCAACAAAACAGTTGGCTAAAAGAGTTCAAATACATGGTTAATCTAGCTACTTTAGACATATGTGATATGTTACATCTATTATCCATCCAAAAGACGTAATTAACTATATATTTTGTGTTAATAATCCATGTCAATTACATGATGAATAACCAAAGGCGGAAGCGTACCTGTGGGAATTGCCATTAATGAAATCCTGGAATGATGATGATAGAGCCAATGGGTTGGGTGATCTTCCTTAGCAAAACACCCTGAAGACCTTGCTCTCCTGATGGGGATAGAGAGAACCAGAGAGTTTACTCTTTTAGGGTTTTGAAACTGAATAGTCTTGTTGTGTTTTGCCTTGGGGACCATTACCCCTATATATAACTATTATTAGTTATATCCCAAATTGCAGTATTTCCAATTCAGCCCCTCATTAAATTAGAAACTGCCTGGTATCTACACTATTAATTTTCATAACTATTATGCTCTTTAGCCATAAACTATTATATATTATTTGACCCCCAGTTTATTGGCTAATTATATAATGACCCTAACACACTTTATTAATTAATTACATATGTGACCCATAAATCTTACAATCTCCCACTGGTCACACATGTATCCTTAGGAGTGTGTTAGACTTTATGACGTCAAAAATGTCATTATAATTACCTTGAGTATAATCCAAATTGTCCCGTCCATTAATCATATCAGCACATGGAACCAAAGAGGCTTTCGTCATAATAAGCATAACTAAACCCATCAATGATCACCCGTACTGACACAACTAAATGACATAGACCCATTATGAAAAGTGTAGCATGAAAATTACATGAAGTTGGTCAATGCATGTCAATTTTCAACTGGTCCTACTTTATCGAATGAGATCATACCATAACTTAAATGTACAAAGTAACCAAAAACTGAATACTTTAAACTTTATTTCTGATCAGAAAGTCCAAATACAATGTATTTGTACTTTACAATTAAACATAGAACATGAATTACATAATGGACGAAACTCCCACTAAAATCAAGATTCCTCAAACTGTAGCACACCCATGTGAGCAGTATGCTCATGAAAGACCTTGGGTGGTAGACCTTTAGTGAGTGGATCCGCAATCATGGAGTTTGTCCTTAAGTGTTCTATGGATATCTGTCCACTTTGTACCTTCTCTTTAACAACTAGGAACTTAATGTCAATGTGCTTTGACTTGGTTGAGCTCCTATTATTGTTAGAATACAGGACTGCTGATCTATTGTCACAATACAACTTGAGTGGTCTTTCAATCCCTTCAACTATTTGCAGCCCCGTGACAAAATTTCTCAGCCAAATGCCCTGGTCAGATGCCTCATGAATTGCTACGAATTCTGCTGCCATGGTTGATGAAGCAGTAAGACCTTGCTTGGCACTACGCCAAGAAACTGCTCCACCAGCTAACAGAAAGACATAGCCTGAAGTTGATCTTAAGCTGTCTTGGCATCCCGCAAAATCCGAGTCAGAGTACCCAGTGATCTCTAACTGGTCTGACCTCCTATATGTGAGCATGTAGTTTCTTGTTCTCTTCAAATATCTCATGACCCTCTTGGCTGCTTTCCAATGGTCAAGACCTGGATTGCTTAAATATCTGCCTAAAATCCCTACTATGAACGCTATGTCTGGACGCGTACATACTTGGGCATACATAAGACTCCCTACAGCTGAAGCATAAGGGATCTTTTGCATTTCTTGAATTTCCAAACTTCCCTTAGGGCACTGTTTGAGACTAAACTTGTCTCCCTTAGCAACTGGGGTGTCCCCTGGTTTGCAATCCTGTAACCCAAACCTTTTGAGAACCTTATCGATATAGCTCTTTTGTGACAATCCAAGAATACCTCGAGATCTGTCTCGGTGTATCTGAATTCCTAATACAAAAGAGGCGTCACCAAGATCTTTCATCTCAAAATGCTTTGATAGAAATTTCTTAGTTTCGTGCAACATGCCTATATCGTTAGTGGCAAGCAGTATGTCATCAACATACAAGACCAGGAAAATATGTCTGCTCCCACTGAACTTATGATACACACAATCATCAACTGTATTCATCTCAAAACCAAATGAGAGAATTACTTGATGAAATTTATGGTACCATTGACGAGAAGCTTGTTTTAGCCCATAAATGGATTTTCTTAGTTTGCACACCATATTCTTTGGGTCTCCCAACACAAAGTTTTCTGGCTGCACCATATAGATCGTCTCATCAATGTCGCCATTGAGAAAAGCTGTTTTTACATCCATTTGATGAAGCTCCAAATTAAAGTGAGCAACAAGAGCCATGATTATTCTTAAAGAGTCCTTCGATGAAACCGGAGAGAAAGTCTCTTTATAATCAATCCCTTCCTTTTGAGTATAACCCTTAGCTACAAGACGTGCCTTATATCTCTCCACATTACCATTGGAATCCCGCTTGGTTTTAAAAATCCATTTGCAACCAATGGGTTTCTTTCCTTCAGGTAATGGGATAAGTTCCCAAACTGAATTGTCTTGCATAGACTTGTACTCCTCATTCATTGCTTCGATCCACTTATCTGAACGAGAATCTTGCATGGCTTGATGAAAGTTGACTGGGTCGTCTTCCGTCATGCCAACATTTTCCTCTACCTCATTGATAAATACTACATAATCATCCGAAATAGCATTTTTCCTTTCTCTAGTGGATCTCCGCAATGGAGCTGGCTCTTGAGGCACTTGTTCTTGAGGATCTTGAATTTGATCTGGATTTTGTTCTTCCTGAACAACCAGATCATCTTGAGTTTGTTCAATAATGGGAAAGTCAATTGGTGGAAGAATCAGTTCTGGAATTGTTACCGATTCTTCCTCAAAGACAAAATCTTTAACCTTAATCTTCCCCCCAAACTCAATATCCTCAAAGAACGTTGCCGTTCCCGTCTCAAAAATTGTTCTCAAATTAGGATCATAAAATTTATAGCCCCTTGATTTTTCTGAGTACCCTATAAAATAGCTGCTAATTGTTCGGGGTTCAAATTTCTTTTCATTCGGCCTATAAGGCCTTGCCTCAGCTGGACATCCCCAAACATGAAGGTGCTTCAGACTAGGCTTACGCCCAATCCAAAGCTCATAAGGTGTTTTAGCCGCTGCCTTAGTTGGTACTCTATTAAGAATGTATGCTGCTGTTTTTAATGCCTCTCCCCAGAGTGACTCTGGCAAGGTGGAATGACAAATCATACTCCTTACCATATCCTTAAGAGTCCTGTTTCGTCTTTCAGCTACACCATTCATGCTGGGTGACCCCGGCATAGTGTATTGTGGGACGATTCCACATTCCTCTAGGTATTTGGCAAATGGTCCCGGACGTTGTTCACCTGAACCGTCATATCTGCCGTAGTATTCACCACCACGATCAGATTTGACCTTTTTAATTCTTTTATTAAGTTGATTCTCAACTTCTGCCTTAAAGGATTTGAACACGTCTATTGATTGGGACTTTTCGTGAATTAGGTAAAGGTAGGCATATCTAGAATAATCGTCTATGAATGATATAAAATATTGTTGACCATTCCAAGAAGGAGTTGGAAATGGCCCACAGATGTCCGTATGTATCAATTCTAAGACGTCTGTAGCTCTATATGCGCCTAATTTCTTATCTTTAGTCTGTTTTCCTTTAATGCATGCTACACAAACGTTAAAGTCTGTGAAGTCAATGGAATCTAAAATTCCATCTGACACAAGTCGTTCAACTCTATTTTTAGAGATGTGACCTAGACGCTTGTGCCAAAGCACCCCTGAATTGAAATTGTCAATTTTCCGCTTAGTACCACGTGATTCCACATTCAAGGTTTCATTATAGTTAGCCACAGTTTCCAACAAATAAAGATTATCATAACCAGAAAGTAAACCGGTTCCAACAACATTCGAATTTAAAGACAAAGTAAATTCTTTATTCCCGAATGAACAATAATATCCTGATTTGTCCAAATAAGAAATAGAGATCAAATTCCGTCTAAATGACGGTACAACAAAAGTGTCTTTTAAATCCAAATAATGACCGGAACTTAATAATAATCTAAATTTTCCTATGGCTTCAACTTCTACCTTCTTCCCATCTCCTACATAGATCCATCTTTCAGTATCACTAGGCTTTCGGAAGTTCAGGCAACCCTGCATTGAAACACTGATGTTAGTAGTTGCACCAGAGTCTAACCACCAAGTGTTTCTAGGTACTGAAGCTAAATTAACCTCAGAACAGACCAAAGACAGAATCATACCTTTCTTAACACGCCAAGCGTGATATTTGGCACAATCCTTCTTCACGTGTCCAGAACTCCTGCAGAAGAAGCAGTTGTTATCCTTAGTCTGCTTCTTTTGTTCTGGACCCTTAGCAGCAGCTTTGTTCTTGGGCTCCTCAATTCTTTTCCTTTTGCCCTTGTCTTTAGAGATGCTAGTAAAGTGAGCACTTTCAGTCCTATCTTGCTTCAGCCTGTCCTCTTCTTGCACACATAATGAAATGAGCTCATTAAGAGTCCATTTCTCCTTTTGACAATTATAAGTCACCTTAAACTGACTGAATTGCGAAGGAAGAGACAGCAATACTAAATGAATGAGTAAGTCATCTGACAACTCAAGCTTTAGACCTTTAAGCTTAGAAGCAATGTTGGACATCATCATAATGTGCTCTCTTATATTTCCCTTGCCTTGATACTTCATGGAAATTAAATTCTGAAGCAAAGAACTTGTTTCAGCCTTATCACTTTTTACAAAGCGTTTTTCCATCTCAACAA
>NC_021164.2:68686736-68688114 GCF_000331145.2 Cicer arietinum
CCAAAGGCGGAAGCGTACCTGTGGGAATTGCCATTAATGAAATCCTGGAATGATGATGATAGAGCCAATGGGTTGGGTGATCTTCCTTAGCAAAACACCCTGAAGACCTTGCTCTCCTGATGGGGATAGAGAGAACCAGAGAGTTTACTCTTTTAGGGTTTTGAAACTGAATAGTCTTGTTATGTTTTGCCTTGGGGACCATTACCCCTATATATAACTATTATTAGTTATATCCCAAATTGCAGTATTTCCAATTCAGCCCCTCATTAAATTAGAAACTGCCTGGTATCTACACTATTAATTTTCATAACTATTATGCTCTTTAGCCATAAACTATTATATATTATTTGACCCCCAGTTTATTGGCTAATTATATAATGACCCTAACACACTTTATTAATTAATTACATATGTGACCCATAAATCTTACATTTTGAATTGTGTTAACTAACTTTTTGTTGATGTTTTTTCCTTCTGTAGTTGGTTTTTATGCCAATTTTGTGTCTAAAAATATCAGTAATCAAATATGTGCATATCTTAATTAGGAGCAGGATTATAACCTCTATTCCAAGTTAAAAACAAACGTGTAAACTACAGAAAGAAAGAACAATAACACATCAAGTGAAAGCAAAGATTGAACAAGAAGAAAATCAAAAATGAAAAATATACATAAATATATTCATTCTATATTTAACAACTGTTTTCTTCAGGTATAGAATCCAAAATTGGCTTCCTATCAGTTGGCAAATGAACACCAACTGTTTTAACAACTGATAATAGATCCTGTAAAGTTATTTGTTTAGTGACTAATTGTTGAAGTTGCTGCTTCGTTATTAAAACTTTGATTCTCTTTATCTCACCACTATTTGCCTCTGTCTCTTTGTTATGTGGAAGCAAATAGTACAATCTTCCTCCTTTCAATTCATAATCTTGTGATAAAATCTCCGTTGCATTATTTGAAACACCAATATCATTAGCAGGAAAATTTGTCAAGATATCCTTCACATGGATTGGTGTGCTAAATTCTAGCATCTTACCATCTTCTTTGGCTACCCTCACAACTTCAAAGTCATGTTTTTCCATAGCATCAAATATGTAACATGATCCTGAAATGGGTTTACAATGAGCAAGACAATTACCCATTTTTGTTGAAAGAAAGACAAGTATATATATATAGATAATAGCAAAATGGGAGCTTAATGAATGAGGGAGAGAGAGAAAGGGAAAATATTATGTTAATTGTGAGTTATGGTGAGATATATAGTGAGATATATAGTGTGGTAGGTCTTTAATTTCTTTTAAAAAATGGAGAGGTTTGTTTGGTGTGGAGTGGAGTAGAAAGCTGCTTTTCCGTTAAGTATAAAACATGTGGATTAGG
>NC_021164.2:68688187-68778030 GCF_000331145.2 Cicer arietinum
GAAAGAATGAGAATGAGAGTGTCTCAGAATTGAAAATGAAATATTTGTCCACACGCATGCAATAAAAGGTTGGTTAGTGGAGAGTGCCACAATTGCATTTGCTCTTTAGCCCAAGATGCAATTTCACTCCTAAGCTCTTGGTTTTTCTAAAAATATAAAATAAATATTTAGACAAATTGATTTCCGACTCCCAAAAATTCATAGAAAGTTTCAAAACTAAACGAATACTTGTAAAAATATTTACATATTATCTGTTAATAGAATTTTCATATTATATTATTTATTAATAGAATTTTTATATTGAGAGTGATATTCGTAATTGTGAATAGAATTTTTATATTATATTATCTATTAATAGAATTTTCATATTAAGAAGGATGGTCATAATTGTACCATAAATAGTGTGTTAATTTGTACAAGTGGAAGGGTGTGATAGGGTGAGTGTGCAGTTAGGTTTGCTTTTGGACTAAACTGTCATGTCCCAATTTTGGTCAGGCAAAAAAAAATCTTTTACAATCAGATTAAGTTAAGAGAGATATTTTGGTTTCCTTTTATATAATCATCTATGACTATGAGATATTTTAGTTTTGAAACATTTATGTTGTGTTTTGTTTATTTATTCTTTTCTGATTGGATCAGCTATGGTTTTTGTGACGTCAAAGACAATTCAATAAAAAGAATGATTGAATCTTTTCTCTTACTTGCTCTGCAGCTCCAGTTATATAATATGGTGATATTAATAAACACAAAAGCACAATACAACAAAAGTAATGCAACAAGGGAATTGGCTTAGTTGAATGGGAAGAGATTAACATTAATCTATGTGTCATGCTGAGGCAGTGACGTAACAGATGAAGTTCATATATATGATATGGTTCAGGTAATATTAGGCCTAAGAGTTTAGGTAGTAGGTTGCACTTTGATGTATAGTTTTGTTTGTATTAGATTTTAGATAGACATAATTTAACAGCTAACTAACTACTAGTATTCGGTTATTTTCTATCTTTGATAAATTTCAATTGCATGTTTGTATTGATGTTGACTTTGACTAAAGTATGACATTTATTTTGATTTTGATTTGAAATAATCAAATACTAATTGTTAATGGATTTTAGAATTTTAACAATATGAAAAAGAACTAAATACTAATTGTTAGTGCATTTTAAAATTTTAACGATGTAAAATTCATCATCAATTTAAATATGCATTAAATAATATCACTTATATTTATATTTGGTAACTACTTTTAAATTGGTGACGTAAGATGTGACTATTGTAGTGGGGTTGCAACTTTTTTTCAAATGATCCTACTTTTTCTTTTCTTTACCTTTTCTGATTTTGGCAACTTTAAAAAAATAAAAAATAAAAAACTTTTTTGATTTCTCATGCTCTTTGTGTTGAGACTCATTACTTGTTGAGGGTGCTTCAATGCAAAGTGTTTTCTCAAACCGTATATTTGGTACATAAAAATCAATACTAGTATCCGTATCAACACAACTTGGGTATTGATGTTCATTGTTCAGAAATAAATTGTGATCCATATATAATAGGAAGATTAAGAGACAAACTTTTAGTGCGTCAAAGTCATGCGTATATAAAATTGTAATAGGTTTTTGCTTACCAAGTATACACTCCCAAAAATACTAATAAACAAGTGAGTGCCAGTAGGTAGCCTTGGGCCCAACATAAGAATGTCACTTTCATAATTGATTAAACATACTAAGACCAAGATTTTCTAAATCCACAAACCCCTTTTGTTTAAAAATCTCACTAACAAGTATCTTAAGGAAATAAAAATAGAAATTTTATATTAAAAAAATTAACTTTTAAATTTTAATTTGAAAATACAAATTTCAATATATTTCAATTGACATTTTTCATTTTTAGTTTCTTCCACAAGGGCACTTGTTAGCATTTATCATATTTAAATATTTTTGATCTCTCAACATCTTTCTAATCCCCTTCAGCAGTCCATCAAATGAACCTAACTTTTAACCAGTGTTTTTTTTTTCTTTCTTTTAACAGAGGAATTCACCAATGTTGAAAGTTATAAACTTTATATGATTTTACCACTAGGATTTGGCGCAAGTAGTTGGTATGCAATATATGTAAGTATAGTAAATAAACTTAGATAGCAAGTTTGATTCTTAATCATAAGCATATAATTAATGGACTTCATATATAGAGTGACTATTCCTATAAGTGCACTTGTAAGCAACATTTGTCGTTTGACTCCACTTGTAAACGTTGTGGTGCTCTGAAGAGTGTATGTTACACCATGTTGTGATTTATTTGATTTTAGATGGTAGTTCATCCACCTCCATTCATATGTTCATAATATAAAAAATTACTAGTAAATTAGAATTTTCCATAATATCATAAATCTTATTTTTCATTATTGAATTAGAATTTTCCACGGTCGAATTTTGGAATCCGGTAAAAAGGACAAGAATTTTTTGGGGAAAAGCATACCTTCATTTTAGGCCTCCTTCTAGAGGCATATATATGATCCATTCAATCTAAGATGCTCCTTACTTTTAATTGTCTACAAAGGTCATACAAGATTTTCAAACTAACTCCCCATGTTTGGCACAAATGTTCAAATAATATGATTTCCATTTAGGGGGATTAATAATTCCACACGTTTCTATGTCTTTGCTTTGCTTTTTCTCTCAGTGCAATGCAATGGGTTGTTAGAGAAAAAAGAGATAGTGGCGAGACAAACCACATCAAATAGAACAAGAAGAAGAAAAACACGAGAGGTGCATTTAAAAACTTTTTAACTATTACCGCACTTTAGTACTTAATTATTACAGCGTTTTTTATATATTATAAATTATATGTTTTTAAACTCAATAAATAAGGTGTAACATATTATTGGACGATTATATAAATTGTTGCTTCTTCATTAGCTGAAAATTAAATAAAAATTTCTTTTTATTTAAATTAAATATATTTTTAGTCTTTATTTATTTTTAAAAATTTAGTTTTTAAAAAAATATATAATTTTTAATCTTATAAAATTATCCTTTGATCAGATTTTAATTTTTATTAAATATAAAATATATTTAATTATCTTACAACTAATTTAATTGAGATTAAAATATATATTTAACTTCATCATCTATTACTAGTTCGTCAAAACAAAAATTAAACTTACATCGTATACTACCTAGGATGCGAAAACAAATGTCTACTAATGACAGTCAAAAATAAAACAAAATGCTGCTAATAGATTTTGATTCAAAGGATGCGGTTGGCTAAGGCCACCAAAATTAATTTCATCTAAACTTTTGCTTTTCTCTCCTTTGATACAATCATGAATGCCCAGTTATCATGTGAATGGAACTTTACAAAACACCACTTTTTTCCAACTACAAGGTACCCTATGCGGCTAAGTTCAACCCTAAAGGGGTGACACCTTTTTTTTCTTGGTATTAAAAGTACCCTACCTAAATAGTCTCTTTAGTCAAAATATCCTACCTATAAGATAAAATAAATAAATTAATCAATCAATAAAAGTATATTAATGTATTTATTAATTATTTTAAGTTTTTGATTATTTTTATATTTATATTTTTATTAAATATTACCAATAATATAAAAATAAATATCTTAAATAAATATATAAAGTTAATTTAAATAATAAAAATATTTTAAAGTTGTATTGTTTTTATAAATCAATTTTTTTATATATAAGACCACATAGAATGCCGAAAGAAAAAAGCACTATACCTAAAAAGCTATGGGATAGACATTAAATACTATATATGCAGTAAAATAAAATTATAAACAATAATGTTAGCATATACACATTATCTTTTATTAATTAAAATACACATGACTAAGTTAAATTTATACCGGTTTTATATGTTTTGATAAAACAATATATATAAAATTGAGTTTATTTTATTAAAAATTGTGATAAATAGTATATCTCTATTCTCTAACCCTCCTTATTTGTAAATGTAGGAGATTGGACAGCTTGGTTGCTTCCACGTTCTTCTGTGTTTCACTAGAGGGAAAAATAAGACGAGTTTAATGTTCGGAATCAGAGGAGTAGACAACTAATGGATTTTCTCTTTTTCTGCGTGATCTAAACGCCACATATAGCATCATAATATTTTTATGATAGATTGCTTCTTTTATTTTGGTATGATATGATAGATAGCTTTCATACTATAATAATAGTGATATGGAAAGGGAATAATTAAATATGTAATAGGAATTTTTGTGTAGACAAAAAAAATATATATATCTTTTTAAATAATTAATTAATATGTATTTTTTTCTCCAAATGTTCTCTCCACCCAAAAATCATTCAAGAATATAATCAATACATAGAAAATTGACTATATAGAGCCAGACACACGTATCTTTGGATCCATTGAAAAGTTGGGAAAAAATTAAAATGGAAACATATAAAATAAAACGGTAACTAACTACTATTTATGCGCTCAATTGAATTAATTACCCAAAACGCATATTATCATGAGATTTCCTTGATAATTTCATATCAATAGTTAGTGTAAGCCAATCAAACGACATCTATATATATTGGTGGCCGGGACCCACTCAACTCGGTGAGACCGAGTTAGTTTTTGTAATCGCGTCAAAATGAGATAAATTTTTTAAAAGTACTCTCTAAAATAATTTATATAATTAAATGTACAAGTATTGTTTTTGTTTTTGTTAAAGAATATGGATTATAGTATTTACATTCAAACCGACATTATGAAAATCGAAAATTGATCTAAATAAAAATCGTACAAAATTAAATTTTATTAAATTTTTTTTTTTGTAAAAATGTTTGGATTTCAATTTAAAATTACTATTTTTAACTAAAACAAATTGAACGCAATCGCAAGTATAAAATTTGATACTAGTTTATTTTATTATGAGTTGACAGTAGTAAATTTTCATATGTTGAAATCTTATTTTTAAATAATACATATTCATTTATATAATATTTTGTACTACTTTATATATTCTAAATTTGATTGATTGTTATTATTTTATAAGGTTAATTTTTAGTGTATTAAGTATGTTGATGCTATCTAACTTTTTTTAATATATTATTTGATATAATATAAATATGTAAATATACATGTTTACATAAAAATGAGTAAAAAAAAAGTATACATATAAAAAAATATATATAAATTTATTTATAAATATTTGTTAAACTCAAACGTTATAGAGCCGTCGAGTTACCGTAAACTTATTATTAAGGGAATATTTGTTTGTGTTTTTACTCTCCAACATTTTGAATCATTTATTACAATTACTATTCATAAAGTTTCTTGTTAGGGGAATCTTTGTTGTAGAATCTGAGGAAATATGATGAGTATGAAAATGAAGTAGAATGAAGGAGAATCAGTAGAGCACATTGTTAGTGGAAGATTTCCTCCTTGATTGATTGATTGATTGATTCTTTACTGTTCATACTTTACAACAAACCAAACGGCTATTCTGACTTTTTGTTCTCTCTGTCTCTTCCTTCATTAACTCATTAAGGATTTTGTGAATTGAATTCAAATGTCACACACAAGGCAAAACAAGATGACGATGATGAATCCAAACGTTGCTGACACAACCTATACTAAGATTTTTGTTGGTGGTTTGGCTTGGGAGACCAAGAGAGACACACTCAAACGTTATTTTGATCAGTTTGGTGATATCTTAGAAGCTGTTGTTATCACTGACAGAACCACTGGAAAATCAAAAGGATATGGCTTTGTAATTACCACTCTATCTTCTACTCTTTTCCTTTTAATTTGTTTCCTTACTCTAATTAATCAATTTTAATTTTTGTTTCTTAGGTTACTTTCAAGGATCCAAATTCTGCAATACTAGCTTGCCAGAATCCTAATCCTGTAATTGATGGCAGAAGAGCTAATTGTAATCTTGCATCTCTAGGTGCACAAAAATCTGATCCATCATCAGGTTTTTCAATCTGCTTTATTTCTAAAGTTTCTTCATCATAGTTTTGTCTCTTAAAAATCAGTTGACCAAAAACACAAACAAAACATATGTTATTATTGATTGCACATTTTGACTCATTTTTCTAGGAACACAGAAATTCAATAGTCCTTCAAGGAATACTGCACCAATCCAATTTCAAGGTTTCTCAACTTATTACAATCAACATATACCACACTATCCGTTTCCTTATCCAGTTTATAGGTACACAATTTCAAACATGTTAAAAATAAAAGCTGTCAAATTTATGTAGCAATTTCTCATATATACAATATTGAAAACATTATGTTTTAAACATTTAGGTACCCCCACCCTGGTTATCCTCGTCCACAAGACATGTATGAAATGGTTAGTTTTCTCAACAAGCAGTTCTTTCATTTTCATATGAGCTTTATATTCATGAGCCTAAATTGTTTGTTCTTTCTGCAGAACTATTATAATGTATATGGTGGACAACAATTTCCATTTCGCTGGTTTCCAGCATATTGGAAACCAGTTATCCCAACAGTATATGTGAAAAAGACACAAGAGTTCAATGTTGTTGGCATATCAGAACCAATTTCACCTTCTACTTCAATTTCAAGCAATGGTTGGTTTAGTATCTAATCAATTTACTATGATTTTGTTTTGACTAATTTTTTTGAATGTTAACTAATTTTTCAAGTTTGTGTTGTGCATTGGATTAATACAGGATTAATCACAGAAACAGTAGCTGCAACAAGAGTAGTAGAACCTCCTAAAGATCAGAAATCTTCAGCTTAAGAGAAACTTCCATCAATTGACTAGAAGAAAGAAAGCAAAAAGATAAATGACACTGTTCAATTAAGTATAAAGTTTTGAGAAAATGTTCAATCATGTGGTCCAGCAAAGTAACCATAAATCAAGCAATAACATACTGAGGTTTTACTTTGTGAATTATGATTCATTCTTTAGTTTATCTTTGTCAAGGGATTCCTGCTACATTATAGTTTACAAAGGAAAAAAATGGTTGTTATTTTATAGTATTCTATATTGCTAAGGCAATTTTGTGTTGCAGCAGTACCATCAACAATTCTATATCCTTTTAGCTGAAGCAAAACTCAGTTTCGAAAGAAAAAATTTGTCTTTAAAAATTTGATCCTTAAAGATAGATAATGCAGAATGCTCAGCAATTCTTACTTCCAATTGGACATGTTGAAAGACTTTTTAGTTTTTACTGTAAAGTATGAAAGTTATTGCATAATCTTAACGTACTATAATTGTATTATTAACCAATAAAGTACTATTGATACGTTATTGATTTGTAATTAACTATGTCAATTAATTATATTAACTTTTCATAATTAATGATTTGTCGATAAGAACTTGAATGTTTTTATAATCAATTTTCAACATAATTAGATTAGATTATTATATAAAATGGTCAAATCAAGCATCCGAAATATCTCATTCACGCATACACTCAAGAAAGGAAACGAGTGTGCAGATTAACTTGGTACACATGTTACCTCTTCTCTTCTATTGATCGCCTTTAAAGCCTTGACCGGTGCATTATTCTTTTGAATTTGGTACCAACGAGTATCATTTCCAATATGGATGGTTTTCATCTTTATTAGAACAACAACAGTTCATTCACTATGTCTCGGACACCAAACACCCTCCATCGAAGTGTCATTACTATATAACTTAAATACAGTAGTAAGAAAATATGTGAATAAGAAAATATTGATATTAATCATATAAAAGTTAGTATATAAGTTTTATTATATTTGCTTTTGTAATTATCTTTCTCATCTTATCAATATAAAATTTATCTATATTTTTTTCTCTTTCATTTTTAATATCATTAATTTGCAAATATTATTATAGTATCAGAGAAATAATTATTTAATTATTTTCTTTCTCTAATTTTTCTTGATAAAATTTTCTCTTAAGGTTAATTGATTTATTTTTTCTTTCATATTTGATTCTCAAACAATTTAGTTCATTTTCTTCTCTTTCACTCTCAAATTCCAAGATTATAATTATATTACCATGAGGATGATAAAAAAAAATTAAAAACAAAAAAAATGAATATTAAAGGTAACATATTTGTCAACAAAACTATTTCAAAACTCAAGACTTTTTTTCGATATTTTGATATTAATTTTGTTATAACATCAACAACTTTGATCAAGTATGAAAAAGATAAAGTCAAATGCATTTGTTGAAGATTTCTCATGAGCACCAACAACATTTGATGGCAAAATTCATTCATTTTAATCAAATTGGCATTAAAAAAAATGCAAACAAAATCTTGCATGGAAGTGTAAGCTCTAGATTGAACACTTATCATCAACAAAAAATAAGATTGTTCTTGATTTCTAAAAACAATTCATAATTTGATTCTCATTTAGAAGTTTTTGTGACTAAGGAGTTGCGCATGAGATTTTGTTCAAAATAAAAAACACAAGAGAATATTTTGTATGGAGTTGTAGACTCAATTCAACACATACTACAAACAAAGGAAATAAGCAAGATTACATCAGAATCTTTCTTGTTCTTATTTCAAGCGAAAAATAAATCTTTCAAAAATCTTTTAGTCAATTTATTCCGATGTTTCAAAATTCTTTAGTCAATGTCTTTCGACATTTTGCATTGTATTTTTTTATTTTTATTATTCATCCCAAATTAAAAGTGTCACGAACATCTTTTAACTTGAAGAAATATTAATTATTTGTTACTCTAGTTATAAATTAATTGTTCTAATTTTGTTATATAAATTTCATCATATTTATTATTATAATTATTTTTTTTATTTGATCAATATAAAATTAATCTCTATTTTTCTCTCATATTTTATAAATTCTATTAAGTAATAATGAAAAAATTCAGCTGAACAATTTAATGATATGAAGGTATTGTTAGGAAAATTTAACAAAAATTATTTTGATATTCTAAAGTGGCGGATAATTTGAAAGATAGACGTATGTATAAGAAACTATTTTTTCTTAGCAATTACTACTACTGTGCATATGAATATAAGAGTGTAAAATGGGCTAAACTGTACTAAGCTTTGTGTCTGTTTATCTGATACTGGACTTTTTAAAGGAATGATGTGATCTGACATTTTTGAATAAAAAAATCTAACACGACAACCAACTTATTCAAAAGTCTATTTTATAATAAAATTTTAAATATTATAAGATAAGTATTATATAGACAACCACGCTTAAATATTTGTTTTGTTTTATTATTATAATATATATATCCTATTAATAATATTTTTTATAGTTATTTAAAAAGATCATCTACTAGATCTAAATGATTTACTTAACAATAACTGAATTCAATAAGAAGTATTCAAAAGATATGTCTCAATAATCGAAAAGATTTTAAATGATCCTTAAATTATAGTTAAACTTAAAAATACTGATATTATTCAATCAAATGTCGTTTATCCAAAAACTAAAATATGAGAACAGACTCAACCAACCAATGATAATGCATATCAATAAAAACTAAAGCTCAAAAACATATAATTACTCAAAAACCAATAAAATCTGTACACCAAAGTGATTAAACACACAGGTTCTATATTTTAAAATTAAAACCATTCACATGAGATTTGAACCATTCTCACGATAAAAGTTCAATGCTTTCAATTACATGACTGCCATTGAATTCTTAATGACTAAAATTACAAAATTGCTCTAAAGGTTAGAAACTCTTAGACTAGAAACTCGTTCTAAAATTGCTCTAAAGCAACCACACTTAACTTAGGAATTCCGGATTTTTGAGTTTTGAAAGAAATGACATTTGTTGGTACCCTCCGTTCTAAAATAATTAAATAATTTTATAAAACTATTCTTATTTATTATTGCAATAAACAAAAGTATTGATGACTTTAAAGTTGTATAGGGAATATTAATTTATTGGTAGAATAAGACAGAAAGAAAAAAATATTACATTGAAAAGCCATAATGACAATTATTTATTAATATTTTATATATGTTAAAACAACAATTATTTTGAAGCAAATAGAGTATGTGTCAATCAATTCTATTAAATTTTGTTCGAAAGTACATATACCCCCATCAAATTTTCCTACACACTTTGCTTTGTATATCTCTCCTCAATTATTCTTCTTTCTACATGCCCACACAAATTCAATTCATCTATATATCTATTTATTTACCTAAAGGTTAGCTAGGAGACGTCAACTTTTAGGGACTACCTCTCCTTAATTATAAGCTCTTTCTAAAAGAATTTCTACATATAAACCTCATTTAAAATTATGAAATATATTTATTAGTTTTTCAAATATATATATTTTTTTATTAATATTATTAATTTATCTTAAAATATTAAAAATAAAAGTCAAACATATCAATACAAAGATGATTTTTTAGTAACATTCATATACACTATTTATGTATCTTTTTTTCCAAAATTCCCTCTATGTAAGGTACCCCTTTTCTAAGCAGTGTGAAACACTAAAGTACATGCAAGGTTTAAATCATCTCCACCAAATTTCTCAACACACTCTACTCTACATGTAATTGAGCATTACTTATTTTTCTTAATATAGTGAAAAAAGACAAAAAGATCTTGCAAAAAAGGGACAAAAAGGTAGTGTCATACTTGTACAAACATAAAACAAAACACTACAAGTTAATAAAATAATTGTGTAACAAAACACCTTTATTTGATCAAATAAACTTATAAACCAACCAAATATACTACAAAGTGTCTAAAAAAGCTTTGAATTGATAACTGCCCATTTTACTGAACAAGGAAAATTGCATAGCCTTATTTAACAATCTGCCTATCTCCGTCTTGATGTATTTATATTATCAAATTTAATTTACCGGCACACTAAATATCAATCGTGCCAATAAAGCGTACTTCTTCTTTGGGGGAAAAATGTTTAGCGATAATCACCACATTATTAGATCTAAGTATGCAAAAAAACTAACAATTAGTCTCACTTGAACGCAACCTATTAATTTTGAGTCTATTTAATATTTATACCACAAATATATTGATTGTGTCTAGTTGTTAAAGTTGATAGAAATGGACCAGACAAATGAGACATCAACTGAAAGGTTTGGTACATAGCTACAAGATGAGTTAACCATGTCAATCAACTGGTGTGAACGTATTAAGTTCACAACAAGTAATGGACCACAGTATATAAATAGGTTTTAATAGTTCTGATTCAACTCGAGTAAATTAAATAAGATTTAATATAATGCAGGAAACTAAACCACTTAGCTAATTCCGTTAGAACAAATGAACCTAAGGTTTGAACTATTAGACTTAGTGCAATGGTTTGAAAGAGTTATATGTAGAAGGTCAATGGTTCAATTCCAGCTACTAACATATACTAAATACTAATATTTGTCTATAAAAAAAATACCGATAAAAAGATTGGCCTGATCTCACTAACAATTGGTTACTAATTTGAAAGAGAAATGACAAAGGCATATATTGTTGAAGAGCCAGAACTGAAACTCAAAACTACATGTACGAGAAATTAGTATAGTGCATGTTTGGTATCAGTTTGTTAGAACGACGGTGAGCCACAGTGATTTTAACAAATTCCTTGTGATACTAGTACCAAACATACACAAAATCATGAATCATTGGGAATCCACTCCCCTATAATAAGGGATACAGTTGACACGGTTAGTGAAAAAGAACTTCAGTGCCTCAACCAAACAACATAATTTTAGGAACAACCTAAATTGAGGAAACATAGTCTCAGAATGAGCATAGTCCAAAGTGAGGAATAGAATCCCTAACTCAGTGTATGTCTTGAATAAATGAAAACGGATGGCACGTCAACCAATTTAATATGCAGATAAACAGAATCACCTCAAACCAAAAAAACTTGTATTCGTGAAAACAAAGGGGACATGTTAGTAGGGTGAACTCAACTGTTGCAAGCGTTACACGTATTTTGGAAACGCCTGGGTGAGACATCGACATGCATTAGGGAAAAGGAGGCTCAAAATCATTCCAAAACCAACCCACCAAACAATTGGTGGAAAGAAAGTGGCAGTGGTGGTTTTGTCAAGGGGTTGACCAGGTTATTGCAATCACAATATCCTGCAAAGCAAGGTGCAATGCAGTCTCAACTTTGTATGACCTAAGAAAAACATCGAAACAAATATCCATACAGAAACACACTGCAGACAACCAAATAAACAGCTCATGATGTAAAAAGAAGGCTTTGGTAAAATGTTTCTTCAAATAAAAACTCCAGATAACAACATCCAACCATAAAATTCTGGCACAGCAAGATCAAAACATCACATTGTGCATCATAAATTAAGGAAGATCCTCGAAGTACCATCATCTCTATAAGCTAAACGAAGAAACCATTACCCCAAGGGGAAACAAAGATACCATAGTGCGGATTCGAGGACAAAAGTATCAACTAAACGCCACGGGTACTTTGGAATATATATATGTTTCTATGTACGTATATATATGTAGCAGCAGTTAAACCCCAGAAGCAATGACAGTTGATTCAGTTCATGGACTGCGAGGAGAACGAGCACGAACTGGTGTCTTCGATGGACTTACCCTGCACACCAGATATAAGAGTGGTTGAAATTGCATTCATTACAAAAGTTCCATGAAGTTATTATTAGGACAGTTGAAATCAAAGAGAAATCCGGCGAACCTTATAGGCAGCGAACCCAAAATCACACCACTACAGCTTAGGGCTGCAATTGCACTCTCAGCCTGAAAGAATGAGGCAAAGAGAATCTTCAGACAACCAGAAAAGAAAAGATACACGGCAAAACAAACAGCAGTGAAAAGAAATATTTTGAGACAACTGTTTGTGCTAAACTATAGGCACAATATGTATTCTTAAAAATAAATAACTTTAATCACTCCAATACTTCTTGTATTTTAGCATTTTTACAAGGGCAGAGAAGAACAAGACCACACCAATTATAAAAAAAAAAGTAACTGTAAAGATATATCATATAAAGAGAGAATTAGTGTCCCAAGTAAACTATTTGGTTGATGAGCTGTAGGACGTTGAAACGTTGAAGGAGTTTCTAATCAGGAAGTCCATGACTTAAACTGTGAAAACTAACATAACCACTAATTTACTAGCACATGCCTATCAGAGAGAGAGAGAATTTGAAATTGATTAAGCAAATTTGATAAAAGTAAACTTTGCAGAAACATCTTATTGAGCGAGAGTTTCATTCCATTCAACGCGATTTGTAGTGGTAAAGTAAACCAGCAGCAAGAGATGAGGAAAAAGTGGGGTGAAAAGGAAAAGCATAGGGCAAGAACAGATCCAAAAGGAATATGCAAGCAACACAAGGTCACTGCTAACCAAGGTAAGCTGCAGAATGTTAAGTATTGCTCCATCCAAGTGAAGCCTAAGTATAATAAAATACTATTTGGATGTTGCACACTGAAGTTAATCTTCCAAAATTTGATAAATTAAAATTTGTATGCTCACAACAAAGTCAAATGAACTTAAAATTAATAGCTACATGAATTCAAACTAAGGAAGCCCAAGCATGGATGACTAATGACTATGGGCGCGTTCAAATAGAAACCTTAATTATGCATTGTCGAATAGGTGCTTCTGTAAAAGGTGTTTCTACAATCAAAGAGCAAACACTGAACAATGAAAAACTCTATATAGGCTCTATAAAAGTTTATATAAGCTATACTAACAAGCTTATGAAACTTAGTTGAAATTATCTTATGGGGCTTATAATGAATGAACTATTTTCATAAACTCTTTCATCTTATACAAGTGCTTGTGTCTAAGATATGTCCAAGTACGCTCTCTCAAATAACCCCTTTAGTGAAAGACCAGCAAGGTCAAAACTCGAGTCATCAACATGTGAATGTGATTGCTCAAAATTACATTGGACCTTATTGACCAAGCCTAAACACTGATGCCCTTTCATCCCTCCTCTTTTCTTCACTCTGGCTTCTGTTAACAACACCTTAGTGCTCTAGCTATGTCCAATGCGTGCCACAAATGAAATGATTTCTATAACTCCAGTATGTACCTTAAATCAAGCAATTAAAAAGACACACCTAATGAACTAGTATGACAAAATGTGGGTGCCCATCATTCTCTCACAAAATATGAAGTTGAATATTCCCACAGTGGAGGTGAATAACCAATTGATGTTATTACCATCCAATAAACAGATGTGACACTAAGGTATAGACCGAGTCCAAGATAATTACTGCCATACTTTGCATGAACAAATTTACCATTGCAACATATTTTCACCACATTATGTCCACAGTTTGATTGCATTCCAATACATAAATGAATGAGGAAATAAACATACCATTTGCTATGAAAAGCTAAGATCAAAGATTTAAAGACTGCCACAAAAGCTAACATCGTAAATTTCTGTTTTCTCTTGATTGTTTTTCAGGGCTATTTTAGTCGGCAATATGGAATCACTATTACTAAGAAACATGACTACTGATAGAAGTAAACAGAATGAAGTTGCTTTGAGAAGGGATGGGGGGCAACTGTGTTAATGTAAATGATAACTACAAACCCAGACGTAGCACACAATCTGAGGGTTATAACTTCACAAAGCAATAGATGATGTTAAAAAATAGCTAAACAAACCAGAGTTGAGCAAACAAAAATAAGAAGGTTGGAAAGCTCGAGAGTAATTACCACTGTGAACTCAACAAATGCAATTCGAGTAGAATGATGGTAATCCCCAAGAAGCCTCAGACGTTGGACCTAGATAAACATCAAAACAACGAAAAATGTTTTACAATGTACTTAAAATTCAACCAACAACAAAAAACTCAAAGCATTGAAACCATGAAATGGAATACCCCAATATAGTGGAAAATATTGCAGTAGATACTAAATATTCAACTAACAAGAATCATTGTAAGCATAGTTCCACAAAAAACTACAAACCTCTCCACAAATAGATTCAAAGAAGTGCTTCACATCTGCTTGAGTGAGCTGCAAGTATAACAAGAAAATAGCTTTTTCAGAATTATGAACCTCAATTGCTACAAACCAGATATGTTCCTCCAAACAAGATTATTTATGAAAGTGTAAAATCCTAAACTACCTTCTTGTCAATGTTTGTGCAGTAAATTGTTCTTGAGCACATCTCCCTTTCATCTTCAGACTGAGAAACACAGCATCATCACAAATGTAAGAAAGAAAATAGATCAACTACAATTCACTCTGGTCATTCATTTTCTATAACGTGTAATAAGCATATCTAAGAAAAGCATTACCCTAGGCAAAAATGTTGGATTGACAGGTGCAATGGCAGTTTTGGAAGGCAGCACTCTCAATGGATAATATCCAAGCATAGTTCCAGACAGGTTTATAGCAGCCCTAGCACTCTCTGCGGACATAACAATGTTAATACAATGAAATGTCAATGATAAATGCAGCATATGAACAACACATATTTGGCGGTAGTGTTACCTTCATCTGTAAACTCAATGAAAGCAAATCGGAGAATAGAATTAGGATCCCCACATACACGGCAATCAACAACCTACAGCCAGGAAAGAGTTGACTCGAGAACATTGTAAACCATCATTAAGAAAAAGAAAATTCTAAATAGTACAATAACAGAACAAGAGAATCTGTAAAAAGTATATATTTGATGTGTGATGTTTTTTTATACAATATAACAGTTTTCGTAAGAAAAAGACAAAAATCATAGACATAGACAAAACATAACAGTTACTACCTGACCACAATTAAGAAAGAGAGCTGCCAGCTGTTCTTCAGTCACCTATAGATTCCAACATAAAACAACAATCCTTGAAATGAATACACATGGAAAACATTGTAACTTAACTGAAATGAGAGAATCTACAAAACAGTTCAAATTCCTACCAGTTGATCAATGTCAGACACATAAACAGTCCTCCTAATCATCTCTTCTCTTTTCTCCATATCTACTTTATGATTCACTCTTCTCTTCCCATTAGTGTAGCCATTCTTCCTCTGAAACACAATATTATATTAACAAGAGTGAAACCATTGCATCAGAAACCAACAAGAAAATAATGAAATGAAAGATATCAAAATCAAAACAATAATAAATCCATACATACCCTTCGGTTAGTTTGGCCGTTAGCATCAGCAAAATTATTGAAAACTATAAAATTGTTAGGGTAACCAAACCCAGCAGCAGGTCCAGTTAAGTAGCTGAGATTATTTGATAGCGACGGAGGCACAAATTCCTCAGCCATGGGATTCAACTTCGACAACAATTCTTCCAAATCCCTCATTTCACGCTTGAAACTTTCGCCCCCGTTCTCTCCATTTATAACACCATTCATCACATACCCATCATTGTTCACAACCAAGTGCTGGTTCTGAACCCCATTAGAATGCATCTGACCTATTTGATGAGCCTTGAAGCTGAAATTACCATTGGAAAAACTGTCTTGGTGTTGATGATTGAACACACCGTTGTTGTTCACATCCTGATCGCTTCTCGGTTTTGATTTCTCCACCTCAGTTGAGTCCGATGACACAACGTTGTTGTTGTCCAAATTCTGACTGGAAGAACCGATTTTGGCACCAACATTATCAGCAACCGCCATAATCACTTGTGTTGAGATAAAAAGTTTCAACCTTTCTTCACTACTATCAGATTTTCCTTTAAATCTGTATCTAAAAATTGTTCAGACACTAGTAAGTAAACAAATAAAAAATGACCCAGAAAACTTTATTTGTAAAAGAGAAAACACACACACACACAGACAAACACAGACACAAACATGGGTTCTATCTAAAAAAATTGAATGACATAAGATCAAAGTGAGACGAAGATTTTGAGGTAGAAAACAACAAGTATAAAACCCCAGAGAGAAATGAAAATATGATGTAAAAAATGAAATAGGTGAAAGAGAGAGAGAGAGAGAGAGAGAGGTTTATCTTACTGATCAAAGAAGAAGAAGATTATTGTGATGAGAAATGAAAAGGGTATTCTTCGGATCGTCCGTTTTCGCTGCACTGACTTTTTGGACCTTCCTGGGAAGAACGTCCCAATTTGATGTCTTTGGGTTGTGTTGTGAATGTGACCATGATGATGAACGTATCAAAGTGAAAAATATAAATAAATTAAATTAAAAAAATGGACCCAAATTTTAATTAATTTCCATTACTACCCATTAAAGTATGTCCTCTATCATCCATCATACATTTTATTCACTACATCATGCATACATGCCGGATACATCATTAAAAAAATAACTTCGATATACCATTTTTTTTCATACATTTGACCATTTCGGATTTTAATTAATGACTAGTCAAAAATAAGATTTTAATTAATTATCACTTTTGTTAAAAAACTGTTATTTCCTTAAAAATACATAATTAAATTTTCAGTAAAGTTTATTTGCTTTGTTTTTACTTTGTTTTTATTTATTTTTTGACGGGTACTCTGTTTTATTATATATATAAATATATAAAAGTAGAAAAAGGTAGTTAACATAAATCCTTGTTGTAATTGGTGGGGTGGTTTCATTTTAGTGATACATTGAGTTTGGGTCTTGTTTTTAATTAATAATAAAAATAAGTGAAACTTAATCTGATTTTTTAATACTAAGTTTAGTAAAAAAACAATAGCTTGCACTTTTTGTATAAGTAATTAGGAATTACAAATGTAGAAAAATTATAAATATGAATAGACAATCTTTAAGATTATGAGTATTTAATTTGGTCAAAAAACAGGATATTTAATTGATTTAAATTTATTACTTTTAAAATAAACTAAAAATGTAATATAGAGAATTTTCATTTAATTGGGAAAAATATTTGACTGCTATTTTAAAAATATTAGATAATACATAATGCTAATTAGATATTTCATGATTGAAATCAAAGAAAAGTTAAAATCTTTTTTTTTTTGGTATTAGTCAAAATCTTATCTAATTTGTAAACAAATTAAATATGAGAAAGAAAAAAATCAATTTAATATAATACAGAATTTTAAAACAAATTGATTTGTGTTTTTAATTTTAAAGTAAATTGTAAAAAGTGATAGAAATAATATGTATCTATCATTCTTCACACAAAAAATTGAATATAATAAATATCATATCATAAATGTAGTCAATGTGATATTAATCCAGGATTTGAAAAAAAAAAAAAATATTCATGTATGTAATATGAAATTAATTTTTTTTATTAAATTATAAATTAAATATATTTTTAGTCTTTATAAATTTTTAATCTTTCAATTTCATTCATTGAAGAAATAAAAAATTTAGTCCTTACAAAGATATATACATGCAATTTTAGTCTCTTTTATTAAGTTAACATTAATTTTTGAAATGATTTTACAAAAATATTTAAAATATTATAAAAATATCACAAAAAATAGTTTAAAATTTGATTCTAGGTCGTATTTTTCTGATTTTTATCTTAAATATTTTATATTTAAAAAATTTATATTTAATTCGGTTTAAATTAAAAAGTTTTAAATTTGTGTGAAATAAGTTTTTGTAAAATTTTAAATATATTTGCAAAAAAATCATTTAAAAAATTTTAAGTTAAAAGATAATTAAACATGTTTTATTTTAGTAGAGATTAAATTGGATTGTTGAATAAATTTGTTGAAATTAAAAATTATATTTGTTTACATGAATTAAAATTAAAAAGTTAAGATTTTATATAAATTAAAAATATATTTAACTCTTAAATTATTAACATAGTAAAAAAAACTTTTAAAAATACGACATAAACATTTATAAAATAATATATGAATTAAAAATATAAATCATTGAAGGGGGAATATGTTTTAGAATATTCCATTAGTCATATGCTTGCAAATTTATTTATAAAAAAAAAAATTGGTCCAGGAAATAATTATAAACTTTTATAACTATATAATCGCTTACCTTAATTGGAATTATTAATTTTTGTAAGTAGTATTTTAAAATTGAATCAACCCAGATGATCGGATTGGTCTAACCAAAAACCGAACCCATGGTTGATTTATACACTGCGTTGAATTAGTTACGTCTTCGAATATCAACCAACATCACTCAACACGGTCTAGCTCAAACAAAATCAACCACAACTTTTATTTTTTAAATAAAATAAATCTTATGTAATGACTCTTTGTTGCCTAAGTTAAACATATATAAGATTACCGTTTGTATTATATAATATTTATTAATAATTATGCTATTATTTTTTAATGGATATGTACCGGTATATTTCATATATGCACTTTTATACATATTAAACATTCCATAAAAAAATGTATCGATCAATTTGTAAAACATACAAATATGGATCTTTAAATTTATCAAAGAAAAAATAAGACACGTATATAACTCACAATTCATTATGCAAACTATCAATCTCTGCATAAAAGTAAGACTTAAATATAATTTTGATTATTTATATGTTATTTAATATTTATTTTGGTTGCTTTTTTTATTTATTTTAGTTCTTTAAATTTTATAAATAATATTTGTTTAGTCTTTTTTTATCATAACTTTTTTAAAAACATTATATTTATTGTTAGGAACTATTAAGGTCAAATTTTACCTTAGTTATAAAGTTAAGTGTACAATTTTAATAAAAATAAGGTAAAAATAGTGTCGTTCGTTTCAAATAGTTTACATATGTTTAAAGTATGCAAGATTAATTTATTCAAGTGCAAATCTATTATTAAATTAAATGCATAGATATTATACGTGATATATATTGGCAATTGTTAGAAGGATTTACAATTATGGAATGTTGTTATAACTTTTGATGTGATTATAATAAGGACTAAAATATATAATTTATAAAAAATAAAAGGTAAACTAAATCGAAATAAAAATAAAATTACCAAAATGAATATTAGGAAAAAGATAAATTATCAAATAATATTTAAATCTAAAATTAAAAATAAATAAATGAAAATCAATTGTCTAACTTGAAATAAATATCTAGAGTGTATACCTAGAACGATTATGCGTGGGCTAAAAAAATTCCTTATGCGTGTGAATATTTTTTACAAAATAAAAGTGAAGAAAAAATTATTATCAAATAAAGGTAATATTAATGATTATTTTACAAATATTTCATTTAAAATTAAACTTTAATTCCTTTTGTTTAGGATATCAACTCTTACTAGTGAGCAAACACCTTTAATACACACAAACATTAATTTAATATATTAAATCAATTGTAATTGATAAAAATAATTAATTATCAATTTAAATTATTTATTTAAAATTTAAATTAAAAAAATATCAATTAAAATAATCTTAAAGTAAAATGTAAAATTAACATGAAGATAAATAGTAAAATAGTTAAAATTAAAATAAATGTGAATATATTATATTGACGAGAAAATAAAGCTACAAATATCTATAAATTTATAGTATTGATAGTAGAATATCAAATAAAATAACATAAAAACCAGTTCAATGAATATGACATATGACTTAAAAAAAATTATCTATTATTTTATTATTCAAAAATTGAATTATATCTATTAAATATGAAAAAATTCATGTTCAATTAAACTTTTAAAGTAAAATTTTATCAAGAATAAAATTAAATAAAAATAACTAAATAGTTTGAATTCAAACCAAAGGAGAATATTGAAAAATGAAATAAAATAGAAGTGTATGAATAAATAAAAATATGACCACATCTCAAATATATTACTATATATGCTGGCACCTCTAACCCCAAAATTTTCCACATCTCAAATTTATTTATAAAAATAAATGAAAAGAAACGAAGTTGAGGTGACTATCTTAAAACTCAAAAACACTTGTAAAATAGTAAATTGAAGAAACTTATTTAAAATTTTATTGTTTTAAATAACATAACTTATCTTATAATAACACATTGTTAATTTTTTAATATAATAAAAAGATAATTAGTTAAGCATAGATATAGATGTCAAAATATTAATAAATAAAATTATACGGTAAAAATATATTTATGATTTAATAAATATTATGTTCATTATACTAGATGATAATATATATATATATATATATATATATATATATATATATATATATATATATATATATATATTCTCACTAAATTTGTTTGTAAATGTGTGATGTAGTTGTGAAGTTAAATATCTATTAAAATCACAATAGATAGAGATTCAACCAAGAATTTTGCTCATCCCAAATCTAACAATTTTTACTACTACAACACGATATTACAGTCATAGAAGATTCAATCATAATTTTGTGACATATTTTTATGAACGATGCTATAACGTACGACTCTGTTGCGCACGAGATGTCACGAAGTTGTATAAAGTTGACCAGACATAGTAAGATCATAATATTAAAATATAATTTAAAAGTTGAAAGGTAATTGTAGTATAAGCTTAGTGTAGTTTATGTATTTCTTCAACTTAAGTTTTGGTAACAACAAACATTATGCTATTTTTATATTCTTTTATTCGTCAAATATATTACATAACGAATATACAATAAGAACCGTAATAATATAAAAGTTTGAGCAAAAATTGATGAAATTAGAAGAGTGATAAGTCAAACTGTTTAATATTGTGATGAATATAAAAGTTAAGATTGGACTATTAGTTTTAAAGTATTTGACTATGTGTCTCAAGTATGTGTATGTTTATGATGTTAAATATGTTTTAAACTCAATGAGATAATATTATTTGCAATATTTACAATTGTTCTGAGGGTTTGGGATAGATAATTAAAAAATAAATTGATAGTTTGAAATGGTAGAAAATTCACGAATAATTATTTTAATAAAAGATGCACAAAAAAGAATACAAAAACTCTATTTGTACGGCATATTTAAAGCTTAACCAAGAAACTAACCAACTAACATCCTCCTCAAGCTTGTATATGTGGATATCAATCACCACCAACTTAAAATACAAGTTTTCTTTTTAAAAAGTTGTTGCTACAAGGAAAAAAAATCGATGTTAAATCCAATTCAAGAAAAGTTGGATTTGTACCCTTTAATTTAACCTATATTCCCAAAATGTTAAAAATTCAAATATGTCCCTTTAATTTTTATTAAATTAATGGTAAAAAAAACTTACTCTAAAATCTCACATCTCATCAAAATTTTCTATAAGTAATATTTTTCTCTCAAATATTCGATACAGACTTTATAACTGTGAGAAATTTCATGGCACAAAATTTTCTGTAATTGAAATTATTTATATTACTGGAAATTTTGTGTATTGAAATTTTCGGTAGTTAATTTTACTTTTCCGGAAATTTTAAAATTTGAAATTTTCGGTACGTATTATTATTATTATTATTATTGAATTTTTTAACTTTTTTCTTTTGATTTTTTATTTTTATTTTTGAAGTTGGGATGAAAAAAACACCATTATGTATAGTCAAATTTCCGGTTGAAACTCCCGAAAATTTCAAAAATGAAATTTTCGGTATTAACTTGAAAGTTTCGTTACAGTTTTTGTTTTTTAAAATTATTTTTTTACATTTATTTCATATTCAATTTATTAACCAGAGTAGCGAAAAATACCGTTGAATATTCTTGAGTTTGACCTCTTAAACAATCTAATATGAGAGTTGTCGTGATCTAAGTTTAAACAGAAAACCACACATTTTAGTTGAAGTTCTTAAGTTAGATTTATTTGACTTATATTTTCCACCTTTATCACAACTAAAAATTAATTTTGACTTCCTTCCTTTCTTTCCTATCTCTATGTTAGAACGAATAATACCAACATCTAGTCAGATTTTGTCGATCAACCTCTCTTGCATATGATATAACAACTTCTCGTGACTCAAAAATTTGATCATTGTGAATGATTCAGTCAAATCTATACATAATGGTGATTTTTTTATCCTTCCTTTAAAAAAACAAAAAGTAAAAAAAAATCAAAAAAAAAAAAATATTATAATAATACGTATCGGAACTTTCAAGACACAAATTTCCGGTAGAGTAAAATTAATTACCGTAAATTTCAAGGCACAAAATTTTCAGTAGTATAAATAATATACCGAAAATTTTGTTGGCGAAATTTCTGATAAATAATTTGTACTATAAAAAATTTTATTGGCCAAATTTACAGTAAATAATTTCTACTATCAGAAATTTTATTGGCGAGATTTCCGATAAATAATTTCTACTATCAGAAAATTTTGTGTCTTGAAATGTAGTTATAAAGTGTGTACCGAATATTTGAGAGAGAAAAATTACTCACCAGAATTTTTAGTGAGGATGAGATTTTAGAATAATTTTTTTTACTATTAATTTAATAAAAATTAAAGAGATGTATTTAGATTTTTAACCTTTTAAAGGAAATAAGTTAAATTAAAGGGTACAAAATCCAACTTTCTCAATTCAATAACAAATAAGCTCAAAAAAATACATTGCATAGTGAAGCCCATGTACACAAGGCCCATGTTCAATAAGTCAAGCAACCTACTCCATTCATCAACCATAAAAGCAAAACCAATTTTTGAACACCAAACCTACACATCTCAAACTCTAAACTGCGAACATCACACATAAAATCAACAAAAGTGTATTTGTGAGTAGTTATCATGTTTTCTTCTGTTAATCGATTAAGTTATTTATTTAATTGATTAAATTAAATCAGTATAATAAATAAAATTATTCTTCCCACCATACCGAGTTTGGTTTTGAATTTAAAACTCTAGTTTATCATGAAATTTGCACCTTAGGTTATAAATACATCATTTAGGATAAAAAATCACGTGTCAATAAAGTTGTCTTTTTTTGAGAAACCAAACTCAAATACTTAAACACCCATAAATTTTTTAATTCTCAATCTTTTTTGATTTCGTTTGTTGTTGAAGAACCATAGAGATGTGAAGAATCACATTAATCATTTATCACCAATGAAATTCAAATTATATTCAACAAATTCGTAATTTCATTATGTTTTATCCTATTCCCATAGATTATAACCTTTTTTTTTTTATAAACTCTTGTTATTATTTTTTAGGTGTTTGGACAACAAGAAGTATATTTTCTTTAAATCAATTATTTAGATTCACATTTTAAGATATGAAGTAAGTTTGACTCTTTATTATTAAAATGAGTAATTAGACTTGTTAATTTAAATAGGAATGTCTCGTAATCTCTAAGTATTATACGACCACAATTTGATGTGTTAGACTTTTAGATATCATTGTGGGGACAATGATCTAAGTTGTTTGAGAGATTGTCTCTTATGATATGTCGTATAAGTATAATATTTGACGATTCAATTATTTTGATAATGTTGATTGTGTGATTAGTCACTATAATAATATTATGTTATTGATTATTGATGAATTGATATGATTTTGATGAGTTATTTTTCTTTTATTTTTTACATAAATTTGAATTATTTGTTTTAGACTTTAATAAATTAGGTGATATAGACTATTAATTAGATAAGTATTAAAGTTCAAAAACAAAAGATAGGTTAATCGGTTAGGATGGTGAACTAATATTTTGTGAGATGAATTAATTGATTAGGTGTTTAAGTTAGTCAATTAGATTATCACAATAAATTTTATGTGTTAATTTGTAATAAATTAATGATAGATTATGAATGAAATTGACACGATAAATAAAATAAATGGAATTAATTAGTAGAAGTGATTAGTAGAAATGAATCTCGGTAATTAATAACGGGTTGATTATTAGAGTTTTGGTGTTGATGTTGATGTTGTTACTCTATTATGAAATGTTTAGTCGCATATATAGACTATATCATGTCTAATAGTAATATCGAATTGTTATATCATACGTATCTGCATTATTTTAAGTAAGATATGTTTCACTCGATCCAATCAAAGTAGAAGGTTGAGGAAACTTTGGGGGTGACATAGATAGGAAGATTTTATGTAAAAGTGGAACACCGTTAAAAATGTTTCGTATTAAGGTATCTTGATAAGACTATTCAATTTATGGAATAGTAGGTATATTCTCTACAACGTATCAAATCGAACTTAGGTGGATCCAATCGAGAAGTAGTCGATGATTAATTAGATTGTATATGGTATTGTGATGCATTGTTGATAATATGTTTTGTAACTTTTGTGATAATTATAGCATTTGATTTATCATACTCCACTCATTTTATGTTTTTGAGTACAATGACTCATTTTTGTTTATTTTACATATTACTTATTGTAGATAGTTTATGCTGAGTAGATAATGAGTTAACAATGAGAGACAAAATTGATGAAGAAGTTGGAGAATAATCAACATGTTAAGAATGCATTAGACAGTTTTTGTAGTTATTATTATTATCAACTATGAAATTATGTGACATTTGGAGTTTTATTTTGTATAAACTGTGATGTTCGTGTTATGAATTGTGACTTTTTTATCTTAAAATTTTTAATTAGACCTAAATGTTATATTATGTTTATTTTGCTACTTGAAATTAATGTTTACAAAATTATATTTTTAGCCATTTATCTTATTTAGTTGTAATACTTTGATTCTTTATTTTTTTGTTCCAAATTGTGTACGAAGTAATACTTTTTATTTTTTTTAAATGTTGCATGTAGTTTGACATGTCAACATTTTTTAATAAAAAATACACTAATTTATGCACATTTTAAAAGATAAATTATCAATTGAAAAAAAGAATCACTCTTACAACTAAATAAAATAAAAGATTAAAAATATAATTTTATTTAAATATTTTAGGAGTAGAGATTGTGACACATAAAAAATATCACAAAAGACTTAACATAAATTAAATTATTTTAAATAAACGATTAACTATTCCTTGATTTTATTTTAACTTTTCACAATCTTTTTATAAGACTATTGTTCGATACATATTATTCTTCAGTGTATATGCAAACATCACGAGTGTACAAAAACATAATCAATATGAATTTTTTTACACATTCATGAAAGGTCAATCTATGACGCGTGTTTGAAAAAATTATACAATTTTAATAAATCGACAACTTAAAATAAATTTAAAATATTATTTCTCTTAGAGTGGAGTTATATACCTTTTGATATCCTTATAATTTGGATTCGTCTGGTACTCATGATATTAATACAAGATATTTTCAATTAATAAAAAAATATGAAAGTGATTTAAGTTAGAATTATCTCATTATAATAATGATAAATAAATAAATAAAAATCATCAAATAATTGATATTAAGGACAACATATTTGCCAACAAAACTTTACCAAGACATAAGACTTTTTTAATGTTTTGATATCAACCTTGTTTTAACATCAACAACTTTCATAAAAAAAAAAAATAATAAAGTCATATGCATTTGTTGAAGATTTTTCAAGAACACAACAACACTTGGTAGCAAAATTATTATTTTTCAGCCAAATTGACATTAAAAAAAAAATACAAACAAAAATCTTACATCGAAGTGTAGACTCTACATTCAACACTTACTTAATAATAAAAAAAAGCAAAATTGATCTTTTTTCTAGAAAAGAAAAAAAAAAACATAATTGGATTCTCAATTAGAAGTCCACACTAATTACGAAGAAGTCGCACATAGATTTTGTTCAAAAGAAGAAGAAAAAAAAATAAGAGAAGATTTTGCATGAAGGTGTAGATTTGATTCAATACTTAATAAAAATAAAAAAAGCAAGACCACATTAGAATATTTATTTTTCTTATTTTAAGAGAAGAATAAATCTTCTAAAAAAAATCTTTTAGCCGGTTTATTTTAGGCGAAAAAAAAAATCCTTTATTAGATGTATTTTCGACATCCAAAAATCTTAGCAATGTATTTTTGGCATTCAAAATCTTTAGCCGATTTATTTCTAACATTTCAAAAAAAAAAAATTATGAATGTATTTTAATATTTCATATTCTTTGTAATCAATATCTTTTTTGACATTTTTCAAGTTCGAATAGTAATAAACACAATCTAACTTGAGGGAGATGTTTGGATATCTTGGTTGCTTAATTAATTATGTTGGTTGGTTAGTTAGTTAGTTACATTAGCTAGTTAATTATTTTACACTAGTTAGTTGTTTATCTAATTCACTATATAAGTATTTGTAACTTTTGATGTAATTAAGTCTCTCTCTATTATTAATATCATTCAATTTATTTTTTTTCATCAATTATTTCTTAAATCAAGAATCGTAATAAAATATTTTTTTCAATAAAAAAAGGAATTGTTGGAAAATTGTTTGGAGATAATAAAAAAAAAATCCTTTTGATGGAAAATGTATGGATCAATTGTGTGTGGGGGCATAGTTTTAATATCTATTATGTGAAAGAAGTGTATGAAGTTGTAAATAATCATATAGTGATGAGTCTCAAATAAAGGAAATAGATAGATTCTTTCCAATTGGATTAATGTGATTCCATCCCTTGTTTGTTATTCTTCCTAGTTTTTACCAAATAAAATGAAAACATAAAGTCGGAATTCATTTTGTAACACGCGAAAAAACAAATAAACAAATGGATGCTCAATGAAAATAAAGTGAGCATATAAACTATAATGATTGTTGTGATGCGTTAGAAAAATTGATAGTGGATTAGTGTAATCACGTGCGGAGTAGTTAATTAAACTTTTTTTAAAAAATTAAACTTAAATAATGATATAGTGAGCTACATGAGGGATGACTTATGATTCAGAATCCTTAATAAATTTAAAGGGGCCGACTTACGTGCTACGTTGATAGCATGCATGAAACACGTTTTTGTAAGATATATATTTTATTTTGATGCTTTGTCTTTGCGTAATTAAGTGACTCCATATCGATCTATTATTTCAAATTGGTGATTATGCTTGCATAACTTAAACATGCGTCATAGATATGTTTCATGTGTGTATATAATTAATTAGTAGGGTAAAAATATGGGATTTTTGTTGTTGTTTGTATATATATATATATATATATGATATATTTTATATAAATAATATTTTTTACTGTGAAATATAATAATACAATACAATAATATATTGAGTAGTTCATATAAAAAGGTAGTTATATTTGTACATTCATATATAATTTTTTTATACCCATTCAACATCTGATTATTTTCTCTATTTATTTTTTTCTATCACATCATCCATATATATCATTCTTTCTATTTTTTCTCTCTTGATAAATTTTTCTCCTATGAAAAACTTTTGCATGTCATAGAAAGGTGGTGGAGAATTTATTGGAAAAAAAGGTGACATGGACACCGAAAGAAAATGTTGTAATTGAAAAATACAATTAATGTTTTAAATTTTTATAAATATATCATTTTAATTTATGTAAAATTTAAAAGGTACCCGAGTATATATATAATTTTTTTTGCTTTTGTGGTTTATTTTAAATTGATTCTTACAATTTTATTTTTATTGATTAAAATTAAATATTCTATATATTACAAAAATCAATTTTAATGTGAATAAATTTTGCGATAACTAAAATACAACAACAAAATCAAACTAAAGAAATTATATAGTTGTATGGGGAAAAAACATTTAAATCTATAATTAAGCATTAGTAACCACTTCCGAGCATGTTAGTCTATCCGTCTTAGCGAAGAAGTCTTGCATAATCACGCTTACATAGATTTAGACACACATAAGACAAAATGGATGAGTACTGATACATTTTTATAATTTTATTTCTTATATTTCAACAGTATTTTAATAAATGAAACTCACTAAAATCAATACATCTGGTATTTTCTTAAGAGTTATGTGCATAATCCATATGTGACACAGGAAGTATATGCATAGAAATCTTGCCATTTACCATGAATTAACGATATTAAAATAGCCTCCATTATAGAACATAATTAAAGAGAAAACTTCTAAATACCGTAATTGTGTAAAAGATATAAAATTGTGTGCTTGTTACATACTTTTTTTTTTAATAGTTTTTAAAATTTTGTATTTAAAAAAAAACATATAATTTCAAAATTATCTAAAAGCTGCTTAAAATAAGATGTTGTTTTAAGTAACTTCTAAAATTTTATTTTTATAAATAATTTAAAAAAAATTATTTTTATTACGACAAACAAACACAATAATTTCTTATTTTTTTAAAAATCTCTAAAATCTAAATTATAGATTATCAAAATCACTAACAAATTTTAACTACACAATTAGTACACTAGGAAAAAAAAAGATAAACACAAACTTGAAGTGACATTTCTTCAAAAAATAAGCTAAAGTAGAAAATCGTTTAAACCAGGAAAAAAATATTAAAATTAGAGAGGTGGAGAGCATAGGCACAAAACTATTCTTAAGTTGTCAGAACGATTGGCATAAATACATGAATTTTCTACACCTAATTTACTGCAATAAAATAGAATAGTTGAAAAGAAAAATAAAAAAATAGAACATATAATGAATTGTAAATGCAATAAAATATACTACGATATCTGGAATCCATCAAACTTGAATTTTTTTTAAATGTAGATAAGGAAGAATATTTTATTTGAAATTAACTAGTACGAATTTTAAGACATTTGGCTTTTAATGGATATATTCATGATTAGGGGTGGGAATAGACCAGGTCAGGCTTTGAAAGGCCTGAGCCTGGCGTACGATGAATTTTTTAGGCCTAAGCCTGGCCTACGACCTATCATAAGCCTTTTTTTCGGCCTGAGCCTGGCCTACGGCCTATCATAGCCTAGCCTGTAAGCCTATTTAAAAGCCTTATTCACATTAAAATATTTAAATGTTATATTTTATATTTTTGTTTTAAATAGATTAAATTAGGCCTTTATATACAAGGAAAACTAATAAAATTATAATCAAATCTAATAAAATTATAACTAACAAGTTTGTAATGCAACAACCTTCCCATAAAACAAAAAAAACAAAATGATTTTTGATTTAAAAGAATAGATTTTTTCTTGAAACAAACGCACTCACTATGCTCTCAAACAAACTCAGCTTATTAACTGATTTTTTAAAAATACGAAACAAGCACCCAACAAGCACCCTTTAAACCCTAAAAAATGATTTTTTATTTAAAAGAATGGATTTTTTCTTGAAGCAAACGCACTCATTATGCTCTCAAACAAACTCATCTTATTAACTCTCAAACAAATCCTCTCAACCAAAATCATATTCACTCATATATATATATATATATATAAAGGTAACAAATAAACAATTATCCATACCTACCCGTACCGATTTATATATATATTAAATAAAAAATGATTTTTTAAAAATCAGAAACAAACACCTTTTAAACCCTAAAAAATGAATTTTGGTATAAAAGATAATTTTTTCATTGAAACGCACCTATTATTATCTGTCAAACAAATACTCTTAAACAAACTCAAATTATTACCTCTAAACAAATCCTCTCAAACAAACTCATATTCAATACTAATAATAAACAATTAGGGTTTTCAAGTTTTATATACTACTAATATATATGAAGATAACAAATAACTAGTATTGATTTTTATAAAATATAAAGGTAACAAATAAATAATATTGCTTTTTATGAATAATATGTTGCTTAGATACCTAATGTGCAATAGGGCAATGGAAATTAGAAAGAAAAAAAGGGAGAATGAAGTAAATAATAATAATATATAACATATATATATATATAGGCCGGCCTGTCAGGCCTAACAGACTTATTTATAAGCCTGAGTCTGACCTATTTAAATAAATAGGCTTTAAAAACAGCCTGAGCCTGACCTTTTTATTAAACAGGCCAGGCCAGGCCATAAGTAGGTCAGGCCATAGGCCCCTGGCGGACGGCCTGACCTATTCCCACCCCTATTCATGATGTCAATTATAGAAGGTTTTTTTCTATAAAATTATAAATAAAAAATATAGAAAACTATTTTTTTTGAAAATTTCAAATATAGAAAGCTTTAAAACATAAAATGACAAGGACTTTGCAAAAATAAACCTAAAATTTGACCTATAAGTCAAACATGTTTTTTTTTAAATTGATCTAATTTCTTGACTAATAAATTTACTATCATAGTCTAAGTTTTATGTTAACCTCAACTAGACCTCAACAATTCGAACTATTTTAAATTTCTAGTTTCTAGACTCATCATCAAATTCAAATACAAACATGCTAAACATTGGGACAGCAAAGATGCCAAAACTAACAGACTCGGCACAAACATTTAACATTTAGGTGGAGAGAACCCCAACATAAATTAAACCAAGAACTTTGCATTCACTTGTATGTATATAAAAAAAAGTGTATGGTAGGTAGATGAACTCCAGGGTGGAAAGAGAGATTAGGAATATATTTGGCAGATATTGAAATATACAATGTAATTAGAGGATTTCCAAAAACACACTATTCAATTTGTTTATATCAAACCAACCAAGGGTTTGTGTTTGACCTTTATAAAAAAAGTTTGGTGCAAAAAATGTGACAAGGGAAAACATAACAACTTGGTGCATGCAATTTAGAAGGCAATGATAATTTCACTGAAAGTCTCGATTGGCCGTCGTAACAGCAATTCAGAGACTCTTCATATGACAAGCAAATTGCAAAAGATCAAAAGTATCCAAACAGAAGAGTACCAGACAGACAGAAACTATACTAACAAAGGTTTTGAAACATGTTTCTTTAAATAAACTGTAAATTCCGGATGTTTAGAAACATCCAACCATGAAATTCTCTCGTTGCAAGACCAAGCAGCATAAGTTAAGCCATAATGATCCTCAAAACGCCATCCAAGTCCAACTCTACAAGCTAAACACATAACTCATATATAGCCCCAACGAGAGAAACAAAGATACCATACTGCAAGTTTTGGCGACAAAAGTCTCAACTAAACGCCACGGGTACCTTAAAACATATCTGTTTCTATGTATGTATATATGTAAATATATATCTTTGAGCAGCATTCATTCCACAAACATGAAGGATGATTCAGTGCATGGGACTACGAGTTGCACGAGCTCGGACTGGTGTCTTTGACGGACTTACCCTGCATACCAAAACAAAAAAATGAATGATTAACGAAACATTATGTTTTTTGGGCAGTTGAAATGAAAGGAAAATTTGTCAGTCCAACCTTATAGGCATTGAACCCAAAATCACACCGCTACAGCTCAGTGCTGCAATTGCACTCTCAGCCTGCAAGAATGACGCAAAAAAATTCAGATAGCCAGAAGAAGAGACATGGGTAAAACAAATTGAGGCCTATCGAGACAATTGCTAATAATTACTTGTAATCGCTACATAACAATCTTGAATGCAAAAGATTTGATTAGCCTCTTTTACTTGAACAAATAAATTTACCATCACAGCCTATTTTCACCACATTATGGTCACATATTGGCTCCATTTTTGCAAAAATTATTTCCTTCATTAGCATGCTTCCTAATACAGTTTTTCTTCTTTTTTGAATACCACAAAGTATAAACAAGGAAATAAACATGCAATTTGTTAATTATTGCTAATAATTGCTCAAAGGAAACATCGAGCATTATAAAACAACATTCCATATAAATATATTATGGAGCCGCTAACATTCTCTTACTCTGCTCTGTGTATGGAGCCGCCAACATTGTTGATAGACAACGACCCCCAATTCTCCTATTAGGAGGGTGAACGTAGGAAGAAATATGAGGGAAGAAAATATTTGAGACATTTGATGAATTATTGAATAAAACATACAGGTCATTGTAACTGTCGATGGACTACGATTAGTTATTTAGGGGAGCATGTGAGGGAAGGGAGACAATGGATTAAGGATATGAGTAAAGAATATTATAGAGTGGAGAGTTCAGGTTTCTCAAATACCTGATAATGGTTCCTTCATTCAGTCATAATAAGCAATTCTTTAAAGCTATATAATTTACATTTATGCATATGTTTGTAGTTTAATTTTCTGTTATAAGAAAAAAAAGTTGGTTTGCTTGTCTTCTCCCTTACCACTTTCCTATGCAAGAGCATCACAAACTGAGAGCTCGACTTTTAACTCTGAAATCGGAATCAACCTAAAACACGACTCCTATATGGAAACAGCATCAGCTTGCTGGTAAAAATGATATGGAGGAACATGACCAGCTTAGTCACTTGCAGTGTATGAGACCAAATTTTCACCAGAGACAGAGAGTCTTAGAGAATTTTCACTTGTAGTGTATGTTCCTAAAGGATCGAGAACAGACCAAATTTTCATCAAATCAAATGATGAAAATGATCTTAGAGAACTTGACAATTTTTACCAAAAGTCTTCAATGTAAATGAAGGGAAGTGAATGCCAACGGGGTAAAGCCATTCCCAATATTTGATTGAAGACCTTCCACGCGATATTTACAGCTTTTGTTTTGACTCACAAACACAAACAATGCCAGTATACAAATATTCTAGAGACAGCCATTTTTTTCATGGATAAATAGTATGAGATACTCAGCTAAATACTTAAGTGTCTTGCTTCTTCCCCTTAATGGCTAGCATTTAAGGCAGGGTTTTCCAAGTGTTAGAGGGTGCTAATCAAGTGGTATTAGAGCTGATTGTCAGTGTCTATGAAAGGGCCAAGAACAGATGGGCTGACTGGAAGAAAAAAAAAGGACAAGTGAGTCGTCGTAGAGTGAAAGTGCTGGCACATTGGCTATCAGGCGTGGTGCTATGATAGGGACTTAGGTATTATGGGGTGCCTAAGTCCCACATCGAGCAAAATGCAACGCTCAGCAGAGTACTTACGTAAATTACTGCAAAAGCAGCAGTACAACTCAACCTGTCAATTATAACTTCACACATAGATACAAAGTGTACAAAATAGAATCGGGTAAAAATAAGATGACTGAAAAGTTAGTGAGTAATTACCACAGCGAACTCCACAAAAGCAATTCGAGTTGAATGATGGTAATCCCCAAGAAGCCTCAGGCGTTGAACCTAGATGAATAAACCAAAAACAATGGCAAGTATTTAACACGATATTTAAATTTAATTTCAACCAAAAACAAACAGTCCAGCACTGAACCTTGATAAGTACACCAAAACAAAGGATAATATCTCATACAATCCATAAATTTAACAAACAATAAAAAGTGGAAGCCTTGTTCAATGAACAGCCACAAACCTCTCCACAAATAGATTCAAAGAAGTGTTTGACATCTGCTTGAGTAAGCTGCAGCAGTAACAAGGAAAGAATAAGAATTATGAGACTCGGTTGCTGCAAAATATATATGGAAAAAAAGTAAGGAGTTCCTCCAAGTAAAATTCTAATAAAGTTCAAATCTCAAACTACCTTCTTGTCGATATTTGTGCAATAAATTGTTCTTGTGCACATCTCTCGCTCATCTTCAGACTGAGAATATGGCATTGTCACAAAGGTAGAACATAAAAGAGAATAGTTATTAGGCCACTCTTGATCAATCTTTTTGTAGAACATGCAATAGGCATTTCTAAGAAGATACATTACCCTGGGCAAAAATGTTGGATTAACAGGTGCAATTGCAGTCTTTGAAGGTAGCACTCTCAACGGATAATATCCGAGCATGGTTCCAGATAGGTTCAATGCAGTCCTAGCACCAACTGTAGACATAACATGTTAATAAGGTGAAATGCCAATAATTATTACAACACAAACGACAATGTAACGGCACATGTGACGTCACCTTCATCTGTAAACTCAACAAATGCAAACCGAAGAATTGAATTGGGATCCCCACATACACGGCAATCAACAACCTATGTCCACGACAAACTAGTTGACTCAGTAACATGGTCCACCACCATTAATTAAGAAAAGGAAACATGACAATGTAACAGAACACGTGTATCCGAGGCCGTGTCTTACTATTGCTCGAGGCTCCATGCACAGTTAATTAGTTCAAAAGTATAAATTTGTCGTGATCGGTTCAAAACAGATTTGTTACGTTACAATACATTTTCGTATTATAGTTTTTGCACAACATATCATTAAAAATATAACCGTTTCTACCTGGCCACAGTTGAGAAAGAGAGATGCCAGCTGCTCTTCAGTGACCTAGATTCCAACATAAAAAAACAATTATCTTTCAAATGAATACACATGGAAAACATTGCAAACAAGCTGAAATGAGAGTTCAACAATAGAGCTAAAATTTGTACCAGTTGATCAATGTCAGACACATAAACAGTCTTCCGAATCATCTCTTCTCTTTTCTCCATATCCATTTTATGATTCAGTCTTCGCTTCGCATTATTATAGCCATTCTTCCTCTGCAACATATCATCAATAATCAAAATATTAAAAAAAAATAGAAAAAGCACAACACTGTTGAACAATAATTAAATTGTATGAATAAAAAGAGATAAAACAAAACATCCATACCCTTCTATTAATCTGGCCATTAGCATTGCCAAAATTATTCTGAAGCATAATATTGTTAGCATAACCAAATCCACCAACATTAGGTCCAGCTAAGTAACCATGATAATTGGTTACAAGTGATGGTGGCACAAATTCCTCCGCCATAGGATTCAACTTTGACAACAACTCTTCCAAATCCCTCATCTCACGTTTGAAACTCTCACCCCCATTCTCTCCATCTCTAACACCATTCATCACATACCCATCATTGTTCACAACCATGTGCTGGTTCTGAACCCCATTACCATGCATCTGACCCATTTGATGCCCTTTGAAACCATGATTACCATTAGGAACACTATCTTGTTGTTGATGATTGAACACACCGTTGTTATTGTTCAGATTCTGATCGGTCTTAGGTTTCGATTTCTCAACCTCAGTTGAGTCCGATGAAACTACACTGTTCTCCAAATTCTCACCCGAAGAACCGATTTTGGTTCCAACATTCTCAGCAACCGCCATAATCACTTATCAAAAAGATTAAAGTTCTAACCTTTATTATTTTATTTTTCTATCAGCTTTCACAATTTTCAGTGAATCTGTATATCAAGACATAAAACTAGTTAAAAAAAAATTAAACAAAATGACCCCAAAAAAACCAGGAATAGAAGAAAAAAAAACATACCTGGGTTATATCTAAAAATTCACCATTGATATAAGATGAAACTGATCCTGAAGATTTATAGACAAAAGTAGTTAAAGAGAGAGAGAGAGAGAGAGAGAGAGAGAGAGAGAGAGAGAGAGAGAGAGAGAGAGAGATAGAGAAAGATGTTTATCTTATAAAAGAAAGAAGAATATAAGAAAATGACGATGGTGATGATATAATATAAAAAATGAAGAGAGAGAGAGAAAGGGTGAAAAGGGTATTTGTTAAGATGGTTCTTTTAACGCTGCACTGACTTTTTGGAGCTTGGTGAGAATAACGTCGCGGGTTTGATGTATGATGAGGATGGAGGAAGAAGTACGTATCAAACCATAAAATGAACACCTATGGCTATGTCCATCATCTCTTTTTTTAATTTCCTTAACTGCCCCATTTTGTCACGCATCTCACCACACTTCTTACTACGTCACGCTTCTCTTCTCTTCTCTTCTCTTATTCCCCCATCCTTTTTACTTTTTCTTATATCTAATATTATTCTATCTATCTTTTTTTTTATTATCTTAAATCAATTTTAAAACTACTTTTATATATATAAATATTTATCATATATGTTTTTCTCCTACCAATTAACTTTTTTAATTATGCCTCTGCACCAACTCATATGTAGGTATGCTAATGTGGCAGGTTTTACCTTCCACACCCTTTCCCTCGATTCCCTGTAAAATTCGCACATGTTCACTTTTTTCTCTATTTTTGAGACCTAAGCTACCCTAAAACAACAATAATCTCACAATACTTAAAGACAAATTTTGACATCATTTATACATGGAAAGAATACACATCTTTGAAATAGAGTATTAATACTAATTGTCTCTGATCGTACTTGTAATTTTAGTGAAAATTTTTATTTTTATTTTTTGAAATAGTTAGTTAATTATATTTTTTAAAAATTAGTATTTAATTGTTAATTTTTGTTAGTTAAATTTTTTTTTCTTATCACTGTAATCAATATATTTTTACATCTAACCACCTTATGCATCCCGAAGTTACAAAATATCCAAAAGTGATGGTGGTTTTGTTGGGAAGACGGGGTGATCAAATTAGTTTTGCAAACGTATATAGTCTTTGAAAAACCAAACGCAATGCAAGCCACTTCTGTAGCACGTGGTAAGTGTTTGTTTAAATTTGACCTTTGAATTGTCGTAGTGTTTTCAATTAACAAACAAGAGTGGGTCACACACCTTTGCCTTTGGAACTGTTAATGCTGCGTTAAAAACAGACTTAAAATAACTTTATTTTATAAATATTATAAAAGGTTATCATATTAACATCGATAAAAAAAATAATAAAATACAAAACTGTAAATTAACGAAGAGAAATATAGTCACTATTAACCTTTTGTTTGGTTATGTAAAAAATTTAAATTAAAAAAAATATAAAAGATAAAAAAAATATTAAATGATTAAAAGATTAAAATTAAGTTTGGTCATGCAATAATTTATATTATCAATTATCTTATATATTCACATATTAATTGCAGTATGATCTCTAACAATTTATTAATTAAAAATATATAAATTATAATCAATTTTAACATGTGATTAAAATAACAGAAAAATTTAATTGAACAATAAAAAATAATTAAAATAAAACTAAAAAAAAGTTAGTTACTCATTGTTGTAAAGAAAATTAAATCAATTGAATAAAATATTTATTACTCCAAAATTTAAGATATTTTATTCCAACTTCAATTACCAAAACAAAAGACCAATACTTACTCGGAACTCTTGTGCCGCGCTCTCCTTTTTCTCCCCTCAATGTATAGCCCCTTAGTTGAAGCCTATTTTGGTGAAACAAACAACAAACGTTCCAATTTAGTTTCTCTATCTCAGCTCAATATTTGATTCCTCATGTGTCAAATACTTTAACTAATTATAATATATATAATATTATTAGATTTGTAAGTATTTCACACATTGTACTTGCATTAATTTCTATTATTATTTTTTCTCAAAACTAATTCTGTAAAACTAGAAAAATGGACAAAGATAAGTAGGAATCAAAATTATAAAATAGGGTCCAATAATTCAAATAAATGATAAATACACTCTTAAAATCCTACAAAGTAGGAGTTTATCAGCTAATATTTATTTAAATTTAAAATTGTTTGTATAAAATTATTATTATCTTTTAAAAAATTTAGTATTTTTCTGCATCATTAATAAAATCTGATAATATTACAAATTAATTTGAAATAAAATATATCTAAGTAATTATGTCATATAGATTTTTTTAATTAAATATAATGTATATCATTAAGAAATATGTACTAAAAGTAAGATAAAAAAATACATAATATTATTCATATGTTATATAGTACGCACATCAAACATAAGATAAAATGATGTTTATCTTGATTTAAAAAAAAAAAAAAATAGATGTTTATCTTATTTTATTGTCATCTCATCTTGATCATCAATCAAACGATAACTGTTGTAAGAATAGTCTAAAATGTATTTTTTTTTCTTATTTCTCATATATTCCTTCTACCAAAAATAATCATATTTGAAGTGTGAGGATACTTTCCAACAAATAAAATGAATTATCCCTTGAACCATCAATATATAAACCAATCCTATCGTTGTTCTTGATGAAAAATTATTGTATGGTTAGATGATACACTAGAAACTATCAAGCAAATATAATCGCTGCAGTTAGTAAAAATTCAACACAATCCTGTTCCACTAAACATACTAGAACCTTTATCCATCGCCAAGTTTTTTTTATGGTAGAAATCTAAACATTCAAATTGAGTAGTTCAAAAATCAAAAGTAGACGCCTAAAGATAGCAACACAAAATGTGCCTGCATTCTTAAGTCACTACAAGATAGCTTGAGTGAATCAACATCTTATTTTCAATCTTTTAATATAACGATATTTTCACTTTTGTTGGTTACACTCTCTTTTTCTTCCTTAATTTACTATATACCTGAACATAAACTAAGTTCACAATTGGAAAAAACAGGGTGTGATTAGCCAAAGTGAAATATGTTTAGCTTCAAATACTTTCAATGCCTGAAACTTCAAATGCTTAACCACTAGTAAAACATAAAAATACCAGAAAATGCTAATAATTTTAATAGTAACTAGTTGAAAAGTACAGACGGATCCAGGTTAATATCCGACATTCTTGTTTAAAAGAAACATGACCAAAATGGTAGCAGCAAGTCAAGTCTAGTTTAAGCCGCACAGAATAACCAAACTGATACAAACCAAGACAATTCTGGTACAATAATTATCCACTAAACAATTTAAATTAATTGAAACATAATTCCAATATTGCCCAGAATGGTGGAGAAGCTTTGGAGATCCACCTGCATTTGTCAGGATATCAACCGCTGCCTGATAGAACCTGCAAAAAAAGTTCATGCTACTTTAGAGGCATAGAAAATTTCTACAACAAAGAATGCAAAAGAAATAGGCAAGCATTAACTAAAACTTTTGTGAATACTACTCTGTTCTGCTAAAAAACAAGGAAATTAATTTATCACCCAGAAGTTCTTCCTAACAAGGAAATTTAACATCCAAAATTTCAATTGTTCCATCATTCTGTAATATAGGCTCAAAATAGAAGTAAACAACAAGTGGGCACGCAATTAAGAAGGGAAATGTATAATATAAATTAAATTCTTTAAATATTGGTTAATGGAAACACTGCCAATTTTATGTCATGTCTTACTTTGCTACAAGAACCTCTTGAAAATTTTGAATCATTTAAAATACCTGGCGTGGAGATCGCGGTGATGCTGAACGGGATCGGGATCGGGATCGGGATCTTGGCCTGTAATTGGATAAACAATTTAAGTGTATAAAAATGGTGGTTTTGCACCAACATAAAAAATAAAATCATATCTAATAACATTACGCTTTTTGTACCTGGAAGATTTGATTGGTGATGCTGATCTGGATCTGGATCTGGAAATAGATCGCGACCTAGAGACAGATCGCTCCAAAGATCTACTGCAAAATGAAATAACAAAATTTTCCATAAGTATGTAATAAGGCATAACGATGTACCACAGGTCAACAACAGAAAGTGACGGCACCTTCTAGCCCTTTTCGGACTTCTGCTCCTGCTGGGGCTTCTGCTGCGACTCCTTGAACGACTGCTCTCGTACTTCCTCACCTGCACAGATAGTATCCACAATTACATTTGTTTAATTCTCCAGATAATACTCCTCAACCAAACCATGAAATAATCCTGAACTGTCAAGAATCAAGTACACAAGCAAGTTCATTTTAATGAAAAAGAAACATAGACAAAACATACAAGGGTACAAGATCTATCAACATGTAGAAGTTTGTAAGATCTCTAACAATCACATCTAAAATATTACTGTAGATTTAATCCTTTCACAGACATTAAACTGTATAAATGACAGTACAAATCTGGATACCCGAATATAAGATCTCGCCCAAGGGTTTCTAAACTCCGTGTCATCCAGTTTCCGAATCTGTGAAAACGAAAAAATGCTAGTAAACAGATGGAAGGGAAATCTAATAATCTATTATAGCAATCTTGATACAATTCACCAAAATGAAAAACTTACGGCATATTTCATGTCATCATAATTAGTGTAATCGACAAGGCCAAAAGTCCCTGAACACAAAACAGCAGTATGAGTGATAAGGATGAAAACTATATTGCAAGCACATAAATCTACTGGATAAGAAAGATACTCAAAAAACTAGAGTCAAAGTAGCTATCTGATATCACAAAGGAGTAGACATATTATAGTTACTGGTGATGCACTGATGGTCAACCTCTCATTCAGCACTTAGTCTATAAATTAAATTCAGAATTTGCACTGAAACATTGGGGAACACTAAATTATATTCTCAGGTTCAGGTTCAGCATCTAACAGTTCTTAGTCTAAATATATTCACGATCTGCTGAACAGATCCCCTTGTCAGAAAGACAAGGAGGAATGTCTACTCCCAACCTATCGTGGTCACTGATGCCAAACTCATCAGACATGAGGCTGATTATGAGGCAGGCCCTTCTACCCAGTACGGATCAATAATGGTTACCCTCTAACTCTGAGGGAAGCTTCAATTCAACCCATAAAAATATTAAGCATTTTATACAAAACAGAGGGGAGCTTCAACCTGAGTTATTTATCTTTTAGTAGGCCTTAATTTAATTTAATACTAAGATGGAGCAGAAAATACAAAATATGGACCATACCACAGCATAAATATAGCACAAACCGAAATTAATGTGTACCTTCACTATCACGGGAAACTTCAGCAAAACAAACATCACCAGCTTTTCGCATATGATCCTGAAACCAAATATTCAAATTATAAGTAATAAGGTGATGAATCTGATGATGATTAGAGTATTTGTTATTTGCTATTCTTTCCAGTATGAAAATTTTGATACCTTCAAATCTTGCCAGGATGCAGAAGATGGGAGCCCGCGAACAATAACTGTAGTTATCCATAAAGACAAACCATTGGGGTGTATAGAAAAACATAAAAAATATGAAAATTAAAATATCTTTAAGAACTATAGCTGATTTGTAATAGTACACATAAAATGAATATCTATTGTAACTAATCAAGTACATAAAAGCAAAAGCAAACAAACACATATAAGACAAGTTTCTGAAAATTTGAAATTCATGCACATGCAGTTTATAGTCATGGACAATGATTCCAAGGGTCTCAAAATGTTGCATAAAAACTCTTACAATGCCATGAATGCAAAAAATGAATTTTTTTCTTTTAACTGAAAGAAAAATTTAATTCCTACTTAAAGAATGATAAACATAATATCAGTCATAACTAAATGGGTGAACAGAAAAAAACCATTCAGAGTATGCGACTATGTTCCCTTTCCTTTTTTATAGAAAAAGGAATCTTCTAATAGGCACACCTCGAAATTCAGAATGACGTGAGACACCAAATCGGCCCCCACCAGCACCTCCTCCTCCACCACCGCCACCACCACCGCCGCCGCCATATCCACGTCGATCACTTGACGATTGCCCTCTACCTCCATGGGCAAGCTCCACCTACAACAAGGAACGGATGAGGCAAACGGAAGAAAGTATTGACCTCACAAGACAAAAGTTGGAACAGCTACTTACCCTTAATCGGCAACCGTCAAAGTTGTAACCATCCCGACCCCGAATTGCATCCTCTGCGTCTCGAGCATTGTCAAACTAGCAAGCCAAAATACAAGAAGTAATCTAGTGGTGGGAAAAAAAGGTACACAGCATTTCCCAGAAATAAATACAGAAGAGATTTGATAAATACCTCAACAAAACAATAACACGGAGGTCGGGGAGGAACCTTCAATTCAATTTCCATTATACGGCCATACTGTTGAGGGAATAATGGAAAAACCATAGTAACATGACTATGTTAGTACACAATAATCAACCCCACTCATTGATCCTTGGAACTACAATTAAGATACACATTAATAAATTGCTATAATAAAGGGTGAAAGCCAAATCCTTAAGTTAATAAATCTCCGCAAAATAGGTAAACGAGGTCCGCAGAGAAGATACATGGGTATGGGCAATGAAGAATTCAAAAAGTGTTGTCATTAAGTGAAGTGTTGTCAGTTAATAAAACCACAAACACCAAAACCTTTTCCATTAAGTGTTGTCATCTACATTGATCAATCAACAACATAATGTCCCGTCATGCATCATGTTTAATGACGTTATTCATTAGTTAACATAATGAAAATTGATTTCCAGTTATAAAACAAACAAAAATAGTGAAGTGAAGATGCAGGTTTTAGTAATGAAATTCTAAATTTACAATGGCATGAATATAGGTTCAGACAATATGAGAAAATAGAAAAATTCAGAACTGGAAGCACAAAAACACATAACACGAGAACAGTACACTAATCTAACCTTGTAAAATAGATCTTCAATTTCTGACTCTCTGATATCCGAAGGCAGGTTGCCAACATAGATTGTGCGAGAAAAGCGACTACTCATATCTGATTGGAGAAGTTATACAATCCCGCTACAAACAAAAATGGAACTCGTCAGCAAAGTAGAAATCTATAACATTCTGAAGCCATGCCTAAACCTGAAACGCCTAACTATCATCATTACTCTAATGATTAGACAGACAAAATTAAATAAAACCAAAACTATGAAGCAAACCAAGAGAGCAATCCATGAGATGAGCCATGCTCCACAAGCTCCATTGCTCATTTGCTCCAATATGCTCCAAAGCTATTACAATATTGAAAATAAATTTGATCTCCTCATCCTTTCCAGAATATTAGCAAGCATTCACCTTCTGAGAGTGAGCAAGAATCTCCAAATATTTTTAAAAAAATAATCACAACTCCACCCCGATTCTCCCACTCCCACTCTATATCCCTATGTTTGATTGCAAAGCTCATATTGTTCCAAGCGCTTGTCATCTATCATAAAGAAAGCATCGGTGTCATGAGATCAAATTATGATCAACATATACTTAAGCATTTACCTCACTCAGCTCTCTTTTATCGGCACCGAATAATTAACCCTGGCAAAAATTCGCAACATTACCCCTTATTGTATCTGTATACACTTGTTTTAGCCACTTTAGGTACTGGCACTACATTTCTCTAGCCTCCCTATCTGAACTAGAACGAATAGCTGATTAACAGCTTCTTCGACCTCCTATAAAGAGTTCACCCCTGTGAAATACAACCCTAAAAGACAACTATAACGCCTAATTTGGATATTAGGTTCCTATAATAACTCAAACATACGGAAAAAATAAAATTCAAGATTCAAAAGTCATTTCTAAGCAGAGCCTTTGAAAAAATGCAACCAATAACTAACAAAGTGGGCCAAAAACAAATCCCATGTTACGAATTATAAAAAATTTAAAATTCGAGCTCACCGATGGAATTGAGATCAAATTTACCTCAAAACCCTAAATCGAATACGGGACCATTCAATATTGAATAGAGGCGTGCAATGAAATTAAAATTCGAGAAGTAAGGAACATTCGATGTACGCCATACCAGAAAAATAAAAGCTTGAGTACCCAATCGACCCTTCGTGAAGCTGGAAAACACGACCCTTACGAATTCGAGAGAACGAAGAGTGTAACGTAAGGGATTAGGGTTGAAATTTATGGCAAAACGGGTTTGGGCCTCAATTAACAGTATCGGCCCATCTATCTTGTAAAAGTTTCTTTTTTACGAGCTGTCTAAGTAATTTTTTTCTCACTCACTGTCCCGGAAATAAATTAAGCATGAAATATTTTATTATATATTATATTTAATTAAATTCATATATATTATTAAGATAAATAGTTTTTACATAGTCACAGTCAATCACAACCCTTAAATTATTACATATATTTAACTTTTACTATAATTTTATTTAATATTGTTAGAATTATGAATAATTGTGATGAACAGACAATATAAATTTATTTATACTAATAATATATAACAATTAAATTTTAAATATTTATAATAAATATTGAAATTTAAATTATTAATGAGGTGTATTCCATTTAAACTTTTTTATTTTTCATTGCTATTTTTCTGCATTATAAGATCCATTGATTGTTAATTTCCATTGTAATAATATATTTTGTCAACTGTTTTGAGTATGCTATTTTATAGGGTTGTCAAATAGGGTGGCTCAACCCAGTTCATATTGGTTCAAAGAATGTTAGCATTTGCACCTCCCATTTAAACTTGTACTCCCCAATTTTAAAAACCCAATTTTATCTTTAATAAATTCATTCACGTGAGTGGTAAAAAAAAATTACTTCAAAATCTCACCCCCTCAACGAAATTTTCGGTAGGTTTAATTTTGGCAACTAAATTTCCGGTAGTTATTTGTAATACTGGAAATTTGATCAAAGAAATTTCCGGTAATTACATTTTCAATACCGGATTTTTGAAATTTCCGGAAGCTACCGGAAATTTCAATTTTTTGAAAAATCCGGTAGTTATGTTTTCTTCACCGGAAATTTCATTTTTTGAAATTTCCGATAGTTAATCCGGCAATTTCAAAAATCTGGTAGTTAATAAATTTATTTTTTTTCTTTTTTAAATATTTTTTTTAATTTGTTTTTTTTTTTTTGAAATAGGGATGAAAAAAACACAACCAATATTTATAGATTTAACTGAAGCATTTACAACTGATCAAATTTTTGAGTCACGAGAAGCTGTCATCTCATGGGCAAGAGAGATCAGCCGACAAAATCGAGTATCAGTTATCATTACTCGGTCAGACGTAGAAACTAGAAAGAGAGGAAGAAAGTCAAAATTAATTCTTTGTTGTGATAGAGGTGGACAATATAAGTCAAATAAAAATAACACAGGTACTTCAACTAAAAGGTGTGGATGTCCGTTTAAACTTAGATCGAGACCATTGAAAAAAGTTGAAGGATAAATTATTAGTTTAATATGTGAACTTCACAACCATGAGTTAGTAGCTACTTTTGAGAATAATGCATTTATGAGACGCTTAACAGAAGAAGATAAGAAACATGTTGATGAGTTGACAAAATATCACGTTGCCCCGAGACACATCTTGTCATCTTTGAGAGATCAAGATACATAGAATGTGACTAATATCTATCAAATTTACAAGCGACGAAGTACATACAGGAAGAATTTAAAAGGACCTAGAACTGATATGCAACATTTGTTGAAGTTACTTGAAGCTGAGAAATATACTTGTTGGAGTAGGACTCATGAGGACTCCAACGTTGTGAGGGATATATTTTGGACGCACCCAGATTCCATAACTTTATTGAACATGTTCCCTCTTGTATTGATCATGGATAGCACCTACATAACCAACTAGTATAAGTTACCATTGTTTGAAATTGTTGGTGTAACTTCAACTGGGTTGACATTTAATGGTGCATTTGCTTATATGGATTCTGAACGTCAAGACAACTTTTGGTGGACATTGGAGAAGTTAAAAGAGTTGTTTGTTTCAAACACGTCATTTCCTCAGGTGATTCTGACTGACAGAGAACTTGCTTTAATGAATGCAATTGAATTTGTATTTCCATCTTCAACAAATTTACTTTGTCAGCTTCATATTAACAAAAATATTAGAGCCAAATGCAAACAATATATATTAAAGAAAGACATGCAAGAACCCATTATTGAGTTGTGGAGGAAAATTGTTTATTGTTATGAAGAGAAGGAGTACGAGGAACTTCTGCAAATGTTTGAGCAAGCATGTGTCGATAATATTATTTTTTTTGACTACATCAGAGACACATGGTTGAATCCGCATAAGGAAAGATTTGTTGAAGCATGAATCAATCGAGTATTGCATCTAGGCAATACTACAACTAATAGGTATGTCATTAAAACTTCACATTTTGTATTTTATTTTATGCCTGATATATGATTAAAACTTCACATTTTGTATTTTTTTTCTTTAAATATTAGGGTTGAGTCTGCTCATTGGTCATTGAAGAGATTTTTGCAACACAGTAAAGGAGATTTTTGTAAGGCATGGAATGGTATGAATGACATGTTGAAGTTTCAAATTATTAAGATAAAAGGTTCATTTGAGATAAGTAAGGGTCGCAAAGAGCATATACACAACAATCAATTCTTTGAGAAATTGACTTGGGTTGTATCCAAGAAAGCCTTAGGTGATATTGTTCATTAATACAAGAGAGTCAGCTATGTCGGTAACGATAAAGATGTGTGTTGTTGTATACTTAGAAACACTCATGGATTACCTTGTGCATGTGAGTTGGCACGATACAAGCTGAAAGGTGTTCCAATCCCATTAGATGTTGTTCATATACATTGGAGGAAATTAACCGTGAATAGTGATCAAGAGGAAGAACAATTGACAAATGATTCAAAGTTGGACATTACATCGGAGATGAATACAATTTGGAAAACATGGAAAACACTTAATGTTGCTAGAAGAAGGGCATTAAAGAACAAGTTGCGTGAAATAGCATATCCGGAGACAACATCAATGTGTGCACCAGTGGATAAAATCAAAACAAAAGGTGGTGTTAAGAAGAAAAAAAGCAATAAGCCGAAGGGATATGACGTATATTGCGACCCATCATACTTTGAGCATGTTGATACTCAAGTCTCACAGTAAGCATCCAAACAAGTCTCCCATAAAGCATCCAAACAAGTCTCCCATAAAGCATCCAAACAAGTCTCCCATCAGGTTAAAAAATATTTCCACGAGTTTCCTCCTTTAATTCATCCATATATTGAAGACATAGTTAATGTTAAAGCAGATGAAAACCGTGGATATCGTGTTATTGCTGCTTTACTTGGTCATGGTGAAGAATACTGGAGCATTGTACGTCGACAGTTATATACAGAGATTAAGTCCAAACCTGATTTATATGTTGCACTATTCAGGGAACGTTTGCAAGAAGTGACAGAGTCTTTACTTGTAACTGAGTTGGCAAACCAAGCCAACGAGAAGTGGATGACCATTCTTGATATGGGTTTCGTGATAGCAACAAAATATAATCTCGTTCTTGTTACATTGGCAAAAACTTTTTGTTTGACTTTTTTCCCATTGAGGGGTGCACATAATGGAGATTTGTCACGTGATCGTGTTATCAGCATTGGTTTTGTTAACGAAAATCATTGGGTTCAAGTTAAATTGAAATATGCATGTCTGTTACCTCCACTTGCATGGCATTGGAAGAAGCATCGTAGTGATGAGTCTACATCATGGACTATCGCTTATGCAGGACGTCTACAACATTGGGGTTTTTTAGATTTAGAAAATAATTCAGATTATATGTCTTTGGCAGATGATTGATACTTTTGAGTTGTATTTTGTTTTAAATGATATGATTGGCAGATGATTGATACTTTTGAGTTGTATTTTGTTTTAAATTATATGATTGGCAGATGATTGATACTTTTGAGTTGTATTTTGTTTTAAATTATATGATTGGCAGATGATTGATACTTTTGAGTTGTATTTTGTTTTAAATTATATGATTGGCAGATGATTGATACTTTTGAGTTGTATTTTGTTTTAAATTATATGATTGGCAGATGATTGATACTTTTGAGTTGTATTTTGTTTTAAATTATATGATTGGCAGATGATTGATACTTTTGAGTTGTATTTTGTTTTAAATTATATGATTGGCAGATGATTGATACTTTTGAGTTGTATTTTGTTTTAAATTATATGATTGGCAGATGATTGATACTTTTGAGTTGTATTTTGTTTTAAATTATATGATTGGCAGATGATTGATACTTTTGAGTTGTATTTTGTTTTAAATTATATGATTGGCAGATGATTGATACTTTTGAGTTGTATTTTGTTTTAAATTATATGATTGGCAGATGATTGATACTGATCTTCAAGACCACCCATATGTAAGTCTAAACTCTGCTGTATAAGACCACCAATTGCGTGACACCGTGTACACCTAGCATCAGGACCAGGACCAGGACCAGCATCACCATCACCATCATAACTAGGACCAACATATGCAGCAACATAAGAGATCATTCGAGGATGAGATATCCTATAATATCGCTGGATGTATCCCTCAACACACTCATGTGGATATGCAGTTGGGTGCAATTTAGCTCGAAGTGATCGTACAGAGTTCCGGTACATACTCCATTCAACGTCAACATCACGTACAACAAGCATCGGTGGTGTAGGAGGAATGTGTTGAGTATACCCAAACGGTCGTATGCACCTCTCTGGTAAATACGGAACCATCATAGAACACCAACGAATGTATCTTGTAAACAATGACACATACTGAAATCGTGTCATAGAGTTCTCGTCGTAATTCGGCGTCCAGATAATATCAGAATCCCTCAAAGCATCCAACTTTGCCCTGTAATATGCAATGTTCCCATATGTTTGTTTTGCAGTCCAACGAAACATCCGTGACATCGAGGAGATAAGCTCATCCATATCCCGTTTACAAATATCAGGAAAATGTTCATAAATCCAAGTCTGTAAAATAATTGAAATATAGTAAAATTATTAAGATGATGACATAATCAAAAAAAATAATAATAAGTATAATAAATATAATACTACCTGAAATAAAGATAAATATCCTCCAATCTGTTTGATTGCAGGCAATATATTATCTCTAAGATAGTCATATAACACAACAAGTGCAGCCGGTCCCCATGCCCATTTACCACAAGTATCAAGGTTTTGAAACAAAAACAGATATTTTGCAGATACAAGGGTAAAACTTTTATCAGCTAGAATGGTACACCCTACCAAATGAAGTAGGTATGCCCTCGCTGCACAGTCATATCGTACTTCATGAAGTTTCTTGAAAACTACCTCTTTCAACCACTCAAAAATATATGAGGCACCTCTATTGGTCCTAGTTTTAGTGACAACTTCATCATATGCAACTCCCAACAACTCAACAGCAGCAGCAATTGCCAAATCTTTTGACATTTGCGGGAGGTGTGAAAAACTCTCCAGAACCTGGGATGGTCAAAAGACCCCTAACATCGTCAAGAGTAATAGTCATTTCACCGAATGGCATGTGAAATGAACTAGTCTCTGCGTGCCATCTCCCAACAAAAGCAGATATCATATTACTATCAATCATATGCAAACTACATCTTCTCAGAGAACGTAATTCAGATATAGTAATCCAATGATCTATTTGAGCAGGTAATCGATATCTGATATCAATGAATTTGTCTTGCTTTTTGCCATTTGAAACAACTTTCAAGGCATGTATATCCTGTTTAATTAAAAATAACACACAATTACAAATATATTATAATATGTAATAAAATAAATTATTTATTAACCTGTTCATTCCACACATTAACTGCAATATGGTGCTCATAATCTTTAAAGACAAAAAGATCATAAGGACCTCCGGGAAACACGAGTTCTTCATGCTGGTGCTGCTGACCATGTTCATCATCAAACTGTTGTTGCTGCTGCTGATCATGTTCATCATCAAACACATGATCGTGCTGGGGCTGTTCATCCTATTCTTCATCAAACACAAGATTTTGTTGGGGTTGCTCATCCTGGGGCGCCTGCCTTTCTTATTCATTTCTCTTTCTTCTTTTTTCAACAGCAGATCTTCTATTTGATTGTGTAGGAGATCGAACTCGAGAATGATCAACGTTAGTTTTTGCTCCTCTGGTCCTCACTAACAAAATTCAATAAAAAAAAAATTATATAAAACAAAAAAATTAAAAAAATATACACTGTACCGGAAATTTCAAAGAGGTATGAAATTTCCGGTGAACATACCGGAAATTTCATTTTTTAAATTTTCGGTAATTTTTTTTTTCTTCATTATTTACTTTTCCGGATTTTTCAATGTGGGGGTACAACTATTTTGATTTTTCGTTTTTTTTTTGCTTTTACTAATTTTCCTAAGGTTATTTTGGGTATTTCAATCAAAAAAAAATTAATTGAGAGGTACAAGTTTAATTGAGGGTACGAAAGCCAACGTACATGGACCAATAATATAGTTCGGTCCATTATGTAATAGGTTGTAAATATTTAAGACCGAGTTGAGCACGTAAACTATGCATGTTTATGAATCACTCTGACCCTCTTCCTTTTTATTTAAATAAATATATATTTCAATATTTAAAATTAGTAAAACAAAATAAGTGTACTTTCAAAACTAGTATAACATTACAACTCAAGACAAAGACACCAACGTTTACAACAAGTTTAACTAGATAAGTTTTTAATTTTGTTGACAACGAAGATAGCAAGAAAATAAAGAAATTTAATTTGTTTTTGAAAAATAAATGATTTAATTTATTTCCATTTATAAAAAATTCTGACAAATTCCGACCTGCCGGATTCGAACCAGCGACCTAAGGATGACAGCATGATTTTTCCAACTACAGTCCTCCGCTCTACCAACTGAGCTAAGGTCGGTCCTGTTATGACCCCTCAGGTAATGCGATTATCACAATATGTAATGCATTAAGATAATCCAATGATCTATTTGAGCAGGTAATCGATATCTGATATAAATGAATTTGTCTTGCTTTTTGTCATTTGAAACAACTTTCAAGGCACGTATATCCTGTTTAATTAAAAATAACACACAATTACAAATACATTATACTACAAATATATTATAATATGTAATAAAATAAATTATTTACTAACCTATCCATTCCACACATTAACTGCAATATGATGCTCATAATCTTTAAAGACAGAAAGATCATAAGGACCTCCGGGAAACACGGGTTCTTCAGGCTGGTGTTGCTGACCATGTTCATCATCAAACTATTGTTGCTGCTGATGATCATGTTCATCATCAAACACATGATCTTGTTGGGGCTGGTCATCTTGTTCTTCATCAAACACAGGATTTTGGTGGGGCTGCTCATCCTGGGGCGCCTGCCTTTCCTCTTCATTTCTCTTTCTTCTTTTTTCAACAACAAATTTCCTATTTGATTGTGTAGGAGATCGAACTCGAGAATGATAAACGTTAGTTTTTGCTCCTCTGGTCCTCACTAACAAAATTCAATAAAAAAAAATTATATAAAACAAAAAAATAAAAAAATTATACAGGTGACCCTTCCCGGAAATTTAATTCCTCTTGAAATTTTCGGGGATTTTTCAATGTTCAATGTGGGGTACAACTATTTTGATTTTTCGTTAAATTTAATTCCTCTTGAAATTTTCGGGGATTTTTCAATGTTCAATGTGGGGTACAACTATTTTGATTTTTCGTTTTTTTTTTGTTTTTAAAATTTAATTGAGGGATACAAGTTTAATTGGGGGTATGAAAGCCAACATACATGGACCAGGAATATAGTTTGGTCCATTATGTAATAGGTTGTAAATATTTAAGACCGAGTATAGCACAATAAATGATTTAATTTATTTCCTTTTAAAAAAAATTCCGACCTGCCGGATTCGAACCAGCGACCTAAGGATGACAACATGATTTTTCCAACTACAGTCCTCCGCTCTCCCAACTGAGCTAAGGTCGGTTCTGTTATGGCCCCTCAGGTAATGCGATTATCACAATATGTAATGCATTAAGATAATCCAATGATTTATTTGAGCAGGTAATCGATATCTGATATCAATGAATTTGTCTTGCTTTTTGCCATTTGAAACAACTTTCAAGGCACGTATATCCTGTTTAATTAAAAATAACACACAATTACAAATACATTATACTACAAATATATTATAATATGTAATAAAATAAATTATTTACTAATCTGTCCATTCCACACATTGATTGTGTAGGAGATCGAACTCGAGAATGATCAACATTAGTTTTTGCTCCTCTGGTCCTCACTAACAAAATTGAATAAAAAAAATTATATAAAACAAAAAAATTTAAAAAGTATACAGTGTACCGAAATTTTTTTAAAACAGACAAGGTATATAACACATAACATTTATTTCCTTTTAAAAAAAATTCCGACCTGCCGGATTCGAACCAGCGACCTAAGGATGACAGCATGATTTTTCCAACTACAGTCCTCCGCTCTACCAACTGAGCTAAGGTCGGTTCTATTATGACCCCTCAGGTAATGCGATTATCACAATATGTAATGCATTAAGATAATCCAATGATTTATTTGAGCAGGTAATCGATATCTGATATCAATGAATTTGTCTTGCTTTTTGCCATTTGAAACAACTTTCAAGGCACGTATATCCTGTTTAATTAAAAATAACACACAATTACAAATACATTATACTACAAATATATTATAATATGTAATAAAATAAATTATTTACTAATCTGTCCATTCCACACATTGATTGTGTATGAGATCGAACTCGAGAATGATCAACATTAGTTTTTGCTCCTCTGTTCCTCACTAACAAAATTGAATAAAAAAAATTATATAAAACAAAAAAATTAAAAAAGTATACAGTGTACCGAATTTTTTTTAAAACTGACAAGGTATATAACACATAACATTTATTTCCTTTTAAAAAAAATTCCGACCTACCGGATTTGAACCAGCGACCTAAGGATGACAGCATGATTTTTCCAACTACAGTCCTCCGCTCTACCAACTGAGCTAAGGTCGGTTCTGTTATGACCCCTCAGGTAATGCGATTATCACAATATGTAATGCATTAAGATAATCCAATGATTTATTTGAGCAGGTAATCGATATCTGATATCAATGAATTTGTCTTGCTTTTTGCCATTTGAAACAACTTTCAAGGCACGTATATCCTGTTTAATTAAAAATAACACACAATTACAAATACATTATACTACAAATATATTATAATATGTAATAAAATAAATTATTTACTAATCTGTCCATTCCACACATTGATTGTGTAGGAGATCGAACTCGAGAATGATCAACATTAGTTTTTGCTCCTCTGTTCCTCACTAACAAAATTGAATAAAAAAAATTATATAAAACAAAAAAATTAAAAAAGTATACAGTGTACCGAAATTTTTTTAAAACTGACAAGGTATATAACACATAACATTTATTTCCTTTTAAAAACATTCCGACCTGCCGGATTCGAACCAGCGACCTAAGGATGACAGCATGATTATTCCAACTACAGTCCTCCGCTCTACCAACTGAGCTAAGGTCGGTTCTGTTAAGATACCTCAGGTAATGCGATTATCCCAATATGTAATGCATTAAGATATGCCCTCCTTACATAATTTGATGCGTTTGTATTTTAAAATATTTTTTTTGTTTATATTGGAGACATTTTCGCATTGTCATTCAATTATATTTTATTTTAAAAGTTTTATTTAGATTATTTGCACTTTTAATTTATACTCTACTTATTGTGTGATTTTAATTTATTATATTTTTTATAAATCCAGCTCAAGTGAACAACTCTTTTTAGAGTGTAAAAATAAATTAAAAATGAAGTTTTATTATTTATTTTTAAAATTGCAATATTAGTTATTGCTACTGTTGTTAATAAAGATGTTCAATTTGTGATATCTTTATCACTTCAAACCATATTCTTCTCTCAAACAATAAAACTATTATAACTCATGAAACTTGATAATACATATCTTTTGGATGAATGAAGCTTTGATTATATTCATATTGAAACTGACTAAATTGTAATATTTATTTACTTCTTTATTTACTGACTAAATTGTTATTTCAGAGAATCGAAAATCAAATTTCTGATTGAAGAGTATAACTTTATGTCATTTTTGTCTACAATTATTTGCTGTTATAATAGCTCCTAACATTTTTTTAACACCAAATCATAATTAGGAAAATTCTTTAATTCAATATTTGTAATAAAATTAAAGCACATATAACCATTAGGCAAATTTCTTAAATCAATTCATTTATTTTAAATTTAATTTATATACATTATCAATGTAAAGAATTTTTGCACAATTAGTTAATCACAACTATTATTATATAAATTAAAATATTTAACTTTTATTAAAATTATTTAACTACTTCTAAAATCATTTTCTAAAATCATTTTCATGAATGATTGTAGTATACTAATTACACCAACAATGTATTACAATTAAGCTCGTTTTTTTGTTAGACTTCCTCAGTTTTTTATTGCAAGATTTCATATGATTTGGAATTGTCTTTCTTGACTTTATTTCTTTCCTAGCTCGTTGGAAGTCATGTTGGGTAATTATTTATAAAATGTCTACACTTTTGCTATGTATCTATCACACTAAGAACGTTTAAAAGAGATATCCCAGCTAAGCTGACCACTACAATGTACATCCACATAACTGAAAACGAGGAGAAATGTGACATTGTACAAAACAAAAACAAAAAATTGGACAACAGCCATATATAGAATAAACTCTAAACACAAAATCTGCTTCTAACTTCATCTGTCGTTCTCCAATTAAGCAGACAGCTGATCTTTTTTCCCCTTCTTTTTGTAATGTGTATGTTACAACAAAAATTCGGTTGAAAGTGGTAAGTGAAAAATAAAAGGAAAAAAATGATATCTTTGTCTATGGAAAATAACCCAAAATCAATAAAAGAATATATTTGAATACTCATATGCTCAGCAAAGATAGCATTGAGAGTAGACATGCACTTCGCTGGAGCATGTTATACTTATAACCTATACCTCTTAAAGTACGGAAAAATTGGATGCTGTATATAGACTGTAGTTATGATATGCACTTCCACTTTTAGTCATTTGGATCCATTTCTTCATCTTGATCCCAGACTTGAGTCTCATCCGTTTTGCCCCCATTTTTATCAGACTCGGATTCATTGACAAAATCATTACTCTCATAATCTGGCAGCCCATCATCTTCGGATTTGACCCCTTCTTTCCCAGACGAACCTGCCTTATTAGCATGCTGCATCCATTTGGGGCAAAGTTCTTCGCCTCCATATAGAAATTGACCATCCTCTCCTCTGACACGATTAGCAACGGTAGCAGAAGCTACTCTACAAGAGCATTCTGGAAGTGGATGTGAAAGGAACATTGCTGGTTTTGACAAGAGAGATTGCCTTATGAGGCCTTCTTCGGTCATACTTTTGTTAAGATGTTCTTGCACTAAAACTGTCCAATTATGTTTTGGATGGTACAAATTCTCTCGGGTCATGTTGAAAAGTTCCACAACAGCTTTCCTGTAAGAAACAAGATGAAGTAGTGTCACAATAAAATGTAAAACTTAAGGAAATTTCAATTGAAAATTTTCAACTAAAACCACCAACAACTACATGATTTTGAAAGAATTAGAATGCTGAGAATTTTAAAGTGCAGGTTCATCATACTCATCACTTCAGATATTGCTACGGATGCAATTCTCAAGGCATCAAGGGAATCAATAAAAAAATAACCGTATTCAAAAAGCATATGTGGAAAGGAGGGCATATCATGCATACAATTTATGCACAGAACAACAAATATGAATAAAATTTGTCCAGAAAGTACCAAAGACATGCCCTAGGCTTGTCTGTGGTCTGCTACAAGAGAATTGTCATGTCTAGCATTTGTTTTCAATCTGACATGTATGGATGGCTGAAACAGGCCCGAAGAAAGTTGTAATAGTGTTAGATAAATACTCAAGAGTCAAGATACAACATGCCATCTCTGTGGGAGCCATTGTTGGTTATTGAAGTGGAATAAAAGGTATAACATGGCTCGTCGTCCCTATATTTACACCCCTTCTCCCACCTAGCTCCAGCCCAAAATAAAGGGGTCCCGCAATAATGATATTTTTTACTGCTCATTTAACTAGGTATCTTGCAACTCTAGTTCCCTAATAAAATAAAGAAACTTGATGATTTTTATGAAACCTTATTATATCATACCTCCTTAATGAATATAAGAAAATTTAGACCAACAGCAAAGAGCATTTACCTGTCTGGTCGGTATGTTCTAACAGAAGCAGACGCGTACAGCCGATGTCCCATGACAAGGCTTGAAAAATCTGGCCATCCACTTCCATCATTGTTAAATCCAGGAAAGAAGGCATCAGCTTCCAAAGAAACAATGTAATCAAGGGCGTCCCAAAGTAACCTATGTGCTTTCATCCTCAGATCCATAGGTGAAGGATCGGGTTCTGTAGGAGTCTCAGTGATCCAACCATACCAGCCTTCTTTTTCATGCTGGTAAATTGGTCTATCTGGAGGTGGAGGAAGAGGCCGAGGCCGAGGACCAGCCCTCTTCCATTCTTGTTTAAGTTCTTCATCACTTTTTGCAGGAGGTGGTCGAAAAATATTTTGTGGAAGAGGTGTTTCAGATCCAACCAAGTCAGACAATTCTTTCTCACTGCACAAGGAAGTGCGATCCAATGTATTGATAAACATGGACCGCAGAGGAATTAAAAGACGTTGACCTCCAAATGTTTCAGAGCCAGCAAGGTAAATTATTGTTTTGGAAGGATAACCCATTACGCGAAGGAGAATGCCGACCTGCAAAAGTTGAAATACAATAACAAATCTAACCTCTGTATAGTAATTTTTTTTAATTCTAAAGACAATCCTTATATATGCACACAACTGGAAGTAATGTTCCCAAAAGGCCACATTACTAAAATTTTAATTGTGAAACTGGTTGTGCTCAGAGGCTGAGATCCTGCACGCACAATTGGTAGTCATTAGCATCTTAGAATTGCTCTACAGGTATTTTTGGTGCAAAATCAATTTATTATTTTCAGTTTCGAAGTTCTTGATTACATTAACTCTATTTCCAAATTTTACCCGGACAAAGTTTTTAACTAGGAGGTCACAAGTTTGAGTCATGGAATCGGCCTCTTGCAAAATACAAGACAAGGATGCCTAAAATATATCTGCAATGGATTCAATCCTTCCCTAGATCTTGCCATTGCGAGAGCATGATAGCACCAATTTGCCCTTTTAAAGTATTTTAGTGTTGACTTCCTAATTTGCATCGTGCAACCACAAAGTTAGGCAAAGAAAAGCCATGGCACAGCCATTGGACTTCACACCATGTGATTTGAGGTCACGCGTTCAAGTTGAGGAAACAGTATCTTGCAAATGCAAGATATCACTGCCTACTACAGAGTACATACTCACACAGTGGGTCCACCCTTCATTAGACTTTGTGCATAGTGTGAGCTTTCAATAGCCCTAGGTGGCCATTATTATGGTTCTAACTTCTGATAACTAACATGTTTAACTTTGGTTCTTGTGCTCCTCTGGGTTTCATCTTCCTATTATTATTATGACTAAGGTCACCTTGGGTATAATTTATAAAATCCTAAGTATTTCCATTACATCGTGGTTGATTTAGCACTACTACCCCTGAAACCTTCATCACGATTCACATCCCCTCTCTTTTCTTTCTGCCCCAATAACATAATTCAATCTTTATCAATAATGAATTTGTTAATCAAATCTTTTAGTCCAATCATAGTATATTACTTGTAGCCTAGCAACAAAGGCAACAACTGATAAGGACAATTCAACTTTTCTCATATATTTTCGTACATACAGCATAAAATTGAAAAACACTAAGCAAATGCTATCATTCTTTTAACATTTGTTTTAAAAATAAATTTAAGCATTTTTATAGAATAACATGCAATTCATAATATATTCATAGTACATATACTTGAGTGAATAACATGCAATTCAAAATATATTCAGAAGGGACTTTACCAGTCTACTACTAAGAAAGGTATATATAATTGTAAAGAAATGAGCATCCCTCTCCTGTCACAGTTGGTGTCTACTACAAATAATTTCGTGGCGTGGAGGAACTATTTTGATTATATGTTAATAAAATACAAAATATTATATACAGACGGTAACACTTGGCATACAATCCAAGAACAGTGTAGAATGAAATCAGGATTATATTGGTCATTGTTTCCAAGTACAAAAGGCTATTTTTAAGAAAAAAATTAGAACTGACAGCAATTATAACTCAGTAGGACAAGAACCAAGTAATTCTACCAGGAAACACTACTAGAAAATTTAGCATACCTCTTCAGGCATGAGGGGACATAGACCTTTATCTCTTCGCAAGTGTGAATTCACATTCAAATCCTCGTTTAGAATTTTATCCTTTATCATTTGAGCTCGTCGGTGTTGTATGAGTTCAGTGTGTACATCCTAACAAAACAAAACCTTAACAAAATAACCAAAGAGAAACATAAAAAGAAAAAAAAAGCAAGGCATGGCAAGGCAAGGCCAGGATATGGACGAACATTGTCAGCCAGCTCAAATATTATAAGTTTCTAATGTACCCAATACCAATATTACTTAAAAGAAATCAGAAGTGGTGAATCCCAGAAAGAGTTATTTATATATTATAAAAGTAGGAACAATATCTCTATTAGTTATAACAATGGTAAAGAAGAGAAACACAGCAAACCTGAAAAAGTTCTGCACAACCATTGTATGCCAAGGTTTCTCTCAGTAGGCCAGGATGGTAGGCTAAGAAGGGTTGCCCCAGGGATCTCAACCTGAAAGACAGCATAAATGTCTTATACATCAACTCCGGGAAGCAATAGAGAAAATCCATATAAAGTTCAACCGGAAACCTAAATTGTTAGGAACCCACAGTAGAAATAGACAAAAAGGGAATTATTTTATTGCTTGGGTGATAAATGAGTAGACCAAAGAGATTGATCTCTCCTCCAAGGATCTCCCCTTAAGATGGCCATGACTGTGTTTACTCAATACAAATAAATCTAAATGATTCCTCAATACTCTTATTATCTCCCCATTTATTACATAAGTAATTCCCTCTAGCTAACTGCTCTGACCTTTTCTCATTAATTTTATTTTCTCTTTTCTCCTAATATAAGCCAAATAACTTCTAACAAACTACATTTTCATTTTGTTATATTGGATCGGATAGCATAATTACACTAAATTATGCATTTTAAAGACCCAAGACAAAAACATCAGTTCCGAAAAAAAAGTGGGAGTAATCTATGTGATAGTAAAGCACATGCATATCAGTTAGTTTACATTAAAGGATTTCATACTTGTTAACAATACGACGGCCAAGCATTAGAATTTCTGGACGAAATTGAAGAGCATGGAAAGCAACCCTGCATCTTAGCCTCTGAATCTCTGCCATGCTAGGTGGGAGTACAGACTGCAAAAACAAAATGTGTAATATTGGAAATTTTAGAGCCTGTTTAGTTTCAGAAAGAAAAAAATTTCTGCTTTGACTTTTAATTACAAATCTGTCGCATTTTTTTTAACTTGTTTCCTGTTTTCAAAGATATGAACAAAAAAACAATGATACCAAAAAAGAAGAAGCAACTCCCTTGCGACAAAAAAGTGGTGTAAGGAAGCATTTGAACTGAGGGAAAATGCATGGGAAGGTTTACGTGATGGCAATCCATGTTTAATTTTTAAATTATCAAAATGCAAGAAACAAAATGATAATTGACTTACAATCAACATGCCAAATAAAAAATATGATGCGCGAATGTAAGAAACTAGTTTTTTAGCATGAAGCACTTGATCTAGTTTAAGCCTTCCACTTACTATGTGTATTTGGTAAATGGTAACATATTCAAACATCGCTTTTTTTGCGTAAGAGTGGAGCTATGCTGATCAAGTATGTACATGGAAGTCTGAAGTCAGGCCACAATAAAACCTTAACCAGAGCCTATCACAAATCTTCAAAGTTCTAAGCGTGAAATACTTTTGATGACATCTAGAGATGAAATATTTTACTATCTTTCTTCTATATCAATAAAATCTTATATGCACAAAAAACAGAATATCAATGCTTCTTGAAGCAAACAACACCTACAAGATAGCAAATTGCAAAAAAAAAAAAGCATTAATTGACAATTTCAAGATACTGAAATACCTGCAGTGCACCGCCATTTGCAATAATTAATCCAATAACCTTGGATTTCTTTAGCTTCGGCAAAATTTCTTTGATGTAAAAGTTTGGAGAAGCTGAACTTTTGGGCCTAAATGTAGGAAATTCATTTCTTTTTCTCCTTGCCAACAAACTTGCAGGCAGTGTCTTTGCAATGATTACATCATCGTGATTTAGATATGTTATGAACTGGTCCTCATTATAAAGATAGGAAAAACTCTTGAACTTTGAGCTGAATAAAAAAAATATGAATAAATTATATAAATGCATCACAGAAGGAAAATATTAATAGCATAAAGCATGAAGCACATACCTAATTCCTTTGGAGCGAATACTCTCTTGAATGTCTGGAATGACAAGAGTAGCATTTAAAAGTCTAGATATGGCGACCAGATCACAGATCTATAAAATCAAGAAAACTGTTGTTAAATTGCAAAAGTAATAGGAATGGTTTTACAAAACAATGCTTCCGCACATCTGGTGGATCATACCGATGATCTTATCTTTGAAAATCCACCGAAAATTTTTGCATAGATGAAAACATTGCTCTGCTCCTTTGGAACTGGGAAGGAAAGAAACACAACTTGAAGTGGAAAATGTAGAAGATGTAAATGGCACGATGAAAAAATATACATAACATTTAATACAGTTTACACATTGTTAACATTTTCCGAACATCAAGATCACCAAATAATAGCAGCTGTAGCTCAATTATGTATATACTCTTAGGTGAAAATTCAACAGTCATAGCCAACCTAAGGATATGACACAAATCTTTAATTTGCCACTTCAGTTACACTAATCAACAAAAAATGTTCCAAAATTAGATAATAATCAAAGTTTCATTTTAAAAATCAATTTGAATATGAAAGTAATTTAATTTCAATGGAGGAAAAAACTTCCAAATCGCCTATGTTTCCAGAAAGTATCTCTTGTTTATTATTCCCATTTAAATAAGAATGAATATATAAATTCCTTCATGAACGAAAACAATATATAACATAAAAATGCAAATGAAAACAAAAGGCTGATCACCAAGATGTAAATTATTAACACTTCGACGAAGTTTTATGTCATACCCTCTAAAATTACAAGCCTAAAGTACACACTTCCGCTTCACACATGTCTTCCTAATAGAAAGCTAAGAAATTTAAGCCAAAATATAATACCAGTATAATTGCTTCTAGCGTGGGAACTAGGCTGCAATGCTTCTAAAGACTTTATGGAACCCCATAGCTTCTTATTCTTTACACCCTGTAGCATTTCAAGCAAATAAACTCAATATATTAGGGTGTTTTTGGATGGAGGATTTTGGAGGGAAAGGATGGGAGCTTTTATTTTAAACAAATATTCTCTAGTTTAATAACTTTTAGAATGAAAGGAAAAATGACATATTATCATAAAACTTAATGTCCTAAGCCCCTATTCATCGTTTATATAAACTTCCATATAATTCTCTTAATTCCAAAGTGAAAAATTTCACCCTCTTTTCCTTTTCTTTCCTTTCCCTCCATCCAAAGATGTGCTTAAGTGAAAGGCAAAACATTTGACCAAACACAAGAAAAATATACATGCATATTAAGAACCAACCTGCCCTCCCAACACAGAAGAAAAATCTTCAGGAAGACTGCCAATTGCTCTATACGGTACTATGTTAACAGTCCACAACTTTGCCAAAGACAGATGAATGATGATAGATGCCACAGATAAAGAGATTACAGAAAGAACAACCCATTTTATCTTAGCTACAAATGCCATATTGGCTCCGCGACTCTACATCACCAATGCCGAACGGCCGACTTTGAATTTAACTGCAGCATCTACAAAAAAATTTACAAAGTTCATCAAAGAAGCATAAAAAATAATTGCTACGAGTTAACAAAATAATTGCAACATCCAAAAAAAAAAATTCCACATCAGGTACCTCAACCCAGTTACCCCATTCCTCACATCACATACTATAGTTAGTAACATAATTTCATCCTTAAATGACAATATTTTCACAGTAATCCTAATCAACCTCCCATTAGGGGTTAAACCATAATTTACATATGCAGCACCACTGCCACGTGTACTGCTGTGGCTGTTAACAAAAAATTAGTAAAATTAAAAAAAAAATGATGTTACTACAAAGAGAAACAGTTAAATTAGTCGGATCATGAGGAATATGCAACATCGTAGATTTGAGAACGAAAGCAACATGCATTATATAAACAGAGTGAAACATGCAAACAGAGTAAATGGTGGAAAAATTAAAATAAATAAAGTTTGAGATAGAATTAAGCGTAATTCGTGTTTCGATTATTCAGAACGCAGTGTAATCGGTATAGAGTCATAAGAAAAGTAGGGATTTGATTTGGTATGAGAATACCTAGGGTTCCTCTGGAAGGGTGCAGTTTTAAGGGTAAAAGCACCCAGCCAGTAAGTAGCGTTTGGCGTCTCAGCTAGATGTTGAATCAATTGCGCGATTTGGATTGGATCTCTGCGTCAACGAGATTCGGTTATTCACTGTTGCTCCTCCTAGTCCCAGAAATGGGGCAAAGGAGTGTTTGGATTGTGGAAAATAATAACTATGATTTTGAAAGCGTGTGAGTTCTTGCTTGGATCCAAATTCCAAATATCACGTTTCACGGTCGCGGCTACCTTTGCTTTATTTACGCTGCAACTGAGAATCACGATTAGAATCACGTGGATGGATCTTCTTTATTCAACCACACTCTTCTTCCCTCATCAATCAACTTTAACATTCAAAAAATAAAATAAAAAAACACTCGCACTACTGTATTGTGGATGAATTGCCGATGGATGAATGAACCGCATCTAATGCCAGCAGCAACCATGTTTACAAATTTAGAAATTTATTTATTTACCAAGAAATGTTTATTTTTTAAATAAATAAAATCCCTTTTCAATAAACTTTTTATTACGTGTAAAAAAAAAATAAACTTTGATTAATTGATAACAATTAATTAATACAAATGCAAAATTATAATTTGAGAAGAGAAAAAATAAACGATAAAGTTTATATGCAGCCGATAATGAAATCAGTTTCTATTTTTAGTTAACGAAAACCTTCAATTAAGTATAAATCAAAGAAAAGTAATAATTAATTTACATTTTTATATATCATAATATCAATTTTAAACTACCATGTAAAACTGATGCAATATCATTAAATTTTAATGTAAAATAATTTGTACTACCACTACATATATCTAAATGGTGGATTATGTGACTTAGTTGCTCCAAATTTAATACAAAAATGTAAGGAGAGATGGATCTCCTTGTCTAAGTTATTTATTAACATAAATGAATTAGTAGAAGCACCTTTCCAATTGACATTCATGGATGGATGTGGTAGAAATGTAATTCTTGATTACATTAGATATATTTATGGGATGTACAAAATTTTCAACACCTTTATGATAAAACTCCACTAAATGTGATAATAAGTTTTCTCGAGGTCCAACTTCAAAATCATGAAATTCTTTTGGCCCTACATATGATTCAAGGAGTGAATAATTTCCTCCAATATTAAGATAGTGTTTGTTGTGGATCTATCAGATATGAAACTACTTTGATTTTGGAAAATCACATATGACATAATCTTCTTGAATATGTGAGCAATAATTTTTTATATTATTTTATAGTTCACATTACGTAAAGTAATAGGTCTAAGACTAGTTCTCTAATTTTGTGTGGATGTTCAAAACACTCTAATCATTTTCTAAATAGATGGACCAAACGTTTACATTTAACTTATGAAGAAAATCAGATGGTAACCATTGGACGGGTAATTTGTAATTTCCCATACTAAACAAAGTACTTTTTGTTTCCTCTAGAGTAAATGCAATTTCCAACGTGGACTTATGAATGTCCATAATAGAAGAAAAACAAATGGTTGTAACAATCGTCCTTTGAGTCATCGAGGATTTGTATAAATCTGAATAGAAATTAGTAATCATCGATTGTAACTCATTTTCATTATCGATCCAAACATTATTCTCATTCAATAGCGCTAATATTTTCATCTTATTTATACGTCAAATAGTGGACAAATGGAAAATTTTAGCATTCTTATCTCAAAGCATCACCCATTTACTATTAGCTTGTTGATATTAGAAACACTCCTTGTGAGCTACTACCATATTGTGTTATTCCCACAACTCGTATTCGTATTGAATATGGGTTAATCGTTCATTATACCCGTTCATTAAGATTGTACTAATACCTTCAACTATATTGACGAGACATTTTTTTCTTTGAAGAATATTGCCAAAAACATAAATTCCACTACTTCATACTAGACGAAAGTCTTTTGATATTTCCATTTTGGAAGGGACCCAAAAGTTTTGGAATTTAAACTCAAAATCAGGATGACTAAGTCATGCTCCACATAATTTGAAATAATGTCTATCTCGTTGGACCATGTGTTTCTCATTAATGGTCTGGTGTTTGAATAAAAACATGAGTAATTGAGTTGGAGGGAAACAAACACTGCCAACGTGTGTTACAAAGAACTCTATTTAACCGTTCTTTAAGTTCACCCATCATCCACGTAAAAGGGTTGCCGGCGATCCACATGTCGATAAGACCACAATCTCTAATACACTCAACAAACACAACACACAAATTTCTATTAATAGAAACACCTCCAACTTTTTCATATTGGAGTAAGACATTATTGAAATCCTCTCCAAAGGCACTAACGATTCAATATGGATAGACTCAATTATCGAAGCTCCTATCACACTACTTCACGATGGCCCACATTAGGACATGCATACATAGTAGAAAACACTCAAGTATAAGGAGAGGCGAAAACAAATCTTAGATGAATGCAATATTAAAAAGTAGCTATAACAATAATTGAGAAGCACAAAGTTTTCCAGATAAATTAAATCTCTCCTGAAAATCCATTGGCCTCTCCACGGACGCCGTCGTCAAAATCAATATTTCTTACAACCTGTTTAACTTTATAAATTCATTGAGTCGTTTGAAATATTGTACATCCATAAAATAAAAAATTCAAATCTTGTGAATTTTTACGGTAAGAATAATTTAAAATCGAAATTATAAATTTTAATAGCCTTTTAAACTCTTAAAAGTCGTTAAAAATTTGCAAATCTTTTAAAATTCACAAGACTTTTTTTTTTTTATGCAAAAATTAATTTTAAAAATCCCAATCCAATACTCACGTAGGTTTTTTTTTTTTAATTTTTAAATAACTTTTTTTTCAAAAAAAAGTTACTCAAATACTCCCTTTTCAAATTTATATACCTAAATACTCTCTTTTTTCTCCAAGTTACAAGTCGCCATTTGGAATTACGACTTCCTTAAGAAAGTCCACTTTCCAAATGATGACTTCCTAAAGGGTTAAAAAACAATTCAAATTTTATTTAAATAACAAAAATAATATATATATATATATAATTTATAAAAATAAATAAAAATACATAAATAAAAATTTTAAATTACATAGATTGACTTGAGCTGGCTGTAACATTTGGACAATGTTTTCGAATATGGTCAGTTAACTGACATAATCGACATTTTCTTGATAATTTTTCTTTAACGTCCATTTCGGTTCTAATACGAGTACTATTTGGATGACATTTTTTAATTCTCCGCATTTCAGGATTGTTTGTGATATAATGTTTCACCTTCATACGTGAGCCAATATCCTTCATTGGGTATAAGTAGAAACTCGTCAAAATCTCGTACATATGAGAAAACATCGGCAATGTAGCACTGGAGGCCACCTTCGACATTAATTTTATCGTAACTTTTGTAAATTTTTTGATGTTTTTTATGAATGAATTATGTAATTTAAATTTTGTATTTATGTATTTTTATAAATTATATATATATATATATATATATATATATTATTTTTGTTATTTGAATAAAAATAAAAATATTTCTTTTTGTAAAAAACAGTCGTTATTTGAAAAGTGAGTTTTTTTTAAAGAAGTGATCGTTCCAAATGACAATTATAACTTCAAAAAAACAAAGAGTATTTAAGTAAATAATTTTGAAAAGGGAGTGTTTGGATAATTGGTTTTGAAAAAATGGGTATTGAAAACAAAAACTCTCAAATACCAAGCCCAATTAAATTAATTTTAAAGAGGCCCATCAGAAACACTATTTTTTTAATCTATGTAAAACCCTAAACCAACAAAACAAGAAGGTCTTGCCTTCTTCGGGTTGTCACCACTACACACCGTTTGCCTCTGAAACAATGATGGAAATCCGAACGGCCAAAACGCACAAGGGCAAACGCGAACTCGAAAAGCGAGCTCCCAAACTTGTAAGTTCACTCCTCTTTAGGCTCCCTCTGTTTTTTCCCATTGAAAAATTAAACGATTATTGTGTTTGTTGTGTGTGTTCAGGTTGAGTCAGGGAAGAAGACGTTGATTCTTCATGGGACGAAGACTAGTGCAGTTTTAAACTCTGTATTGACTCAGATTTATCACCTTAAGAAGGATTGTGCGGTGAAGTATAGTCGTAAGAATGAAAATATTAAACCCTTTGAAGCTGGTGGTGAGACCTCTTTGGAGTTCTTCTCACTCAAAACAGATTGCAGTCTTTTTCTGGTAATTCCTCACTTATTTTTGTTATTGACACGAGTTATTATTTGGTTAATTTTTTCTTCTACTTAACTTTTGTTTTTGGTTTGGTGTGGTTTTAAATGTTTGTTTGGTTTTAGAGTAACAATAATTAATTTTGTAAAGTTGATTTTAGTTTAAGCGAGTTTAAGTGTGTATTTGGTTCTGCGGTTGATTTTGAATGAATTGATTATGTGAAATTGATTTTGACTAAAAATGAGTTGAAGGTGAGATGATTTATGTTTGGATACATTCATGGGAGTTGTGAGAGTGAGTTGATTGATAAATCCAAGGCTAAAAATCAATTGTAGAGGCAAAAGCTACAAGTTTCAAGTTAGAATCAATTCTGGAGGCAAATTCAATTCTAGTCATAACAACCACACATCACATAAATCAATTCTAAACCTCTAGAATCAATTTTGCATGTTTCAATTCCAAAACTGGAACCCATGAACAAGGTTAAGTTAAAATGGTTTGTCTCGATACGTTTATGTGAAAGTGTAAGTTTAAAAATCACATTTGGAGACAAGAGCCAGAAGCTAAAAGTTAGAATCAACTTTACATGCAAAATCAATTTTCAGTTTTTATTACTGAGTTATCAAAATTGGTGTTGGCATTGATTTAATTTTAAATTATCCCCTCTCTACTGTAAGAAAATTACATAGCTTTTTTCTCTGCTTTCAAAATTTTTGAGCACCTGTCTAACAAAGTTACAAATTTGAACCGTGTTCTTAAGCTATTTATACTTGGGATGCAAAGCCTTTTTTTAATTATAAAATGTTTTTGTGATAACATTTGACATCTCAATATAGGCTTTGTCCCTTTATCCTCTTTGAATTAATGGAATTCATTATTTCACACATTATAAGAGTGCCAAATATTTAATTGAAAGTGATTTTTTAATGACTAATGCTGCTTGTATTGTGTAGTATGGATCCCACTCAAAGAAGCGACCTGATAACCTTGTTATGGGGAGAACATATGATCACCATGTTTATGATCTGGTAGAAGTTGGGGTTGAAAATTTTAGAACCATGGAGTCATTTACTTATGATAAGAAAGTAGCTCCAAAGGAAGGGTCAAAACCTTTTATGGCTTTCATTGGAGAAGGATTTGAGACAGTGCAAGAACTAAAACATTTGAAAGAAGTTTTACTCGATCTTTTTCGCGGGGAGGTGAATCTTTGCTCTTCTTTCTCTTTAACGTTTTTTAGTTGGCAGCTGGAGTATATTAACAGAAGCGATGCACATGATTCATGCAGGTTGTGGAGAATTTAAATATTGCTGGAGTGGACCGTGCATATGTATGTACTGCCCTGTCTCCAACAAAGGTGTTTTTTACACACTGTGCATTGCGGTTGAAAAAATCAGGCACAGTTGTCCCGAGAATGGAATTGGTAGAAGTTGGCCCTTCGATGGATCTTGTTGTTCGCCGGCATCGTCTTCCTAATGAAAGTTTGAGGAAGGAAGCCATGAGAACTTCAAGGGATAAGCCAAAGAAAAAGGTTTGACAAAATCTCTAAATCTTTCTAGTTTAACTTTTAATGTAAAATGAAGTTGCATATCTAAATTGTGTACTTGCTTTGTTGCTCATAGGAGAAGAATGTTAAAAAGGATCCTATAGACGGGAAGATCGGAAATGTTTACATTCCAGATCAGAAGGTAAGAGTGACTGTTTTCATTCATTGCATCAACTATTTGAGTTAAGTACATTTGACGAAGTACAATGATTGTGCTTGTGATAATGATTTATAATTGTTTAGATTGGAGAAATGTCTTTGCCCAATAAAGCGAAAGGAGTGAAGAGGGAACGCCGAGAAGCCAAACGGAAACATGGGAGTGATGAGCATGCATCGAAAAAGAAGAAGGAAGATTCTTAAAATATTAAAATATTATAAATGTCTTTCCTCTGCCTTATGATTATGAAGTGATCAATTGTAGGTCAAATTATACTAGGTTGTACGTTGTTTACATGACATGAATATTCTTAATTTTCTCCTATACGAGGGGTGAATTTTGTCACATTTAATTGTAAGCATATTTCTGTCCTTCAAATTTTGCTTGATTTAGATGGCCTTTATCCCCAAGTTGAATCACGAGTAGCTTCTACATGTTATTTTGAGATGTTCATTTATGTCTATTTCCAATTCATTTTCTGTGTTTTTACAATATTGGAAAATTTAGATATGTTTGCAAACTGACATTTTTTTCCTGCTTTATTTAGAGCAAGATTTTCCCACTTAAAGACGGCATTTGTTTTTTGTGCTATTATAGTGTGATGAGCCCAAGGCTTCTTTTGCTACCATCCAGTGTATTTCTATTACTATGAATTGCAGTATCCTGCAAAGACACATCAACATCTACTAAATTAATTCAGTAAAAAAAATACATTTACATTACATTTGAACTCATCAAGCGAACGCTTTCGTCATGTAGTAGCAGCGCTACTTATTTCCACCTAGATTTGTGTTTGATTCAATTCTCAAGTACTCTACCAAACTTTCAACACCAGTCCCTTGAATTGCAATAAATTTAAAAAAATTCAAATATACCACCGTCCCTTGATTTTAGAGTTTTATTTTTTTAAATTCAAATTTCAAACCTTAGAGTTTTATTTTTTTAAATTCAAATTTCAAACCTCATTTTTTGATATAGGTAGAAGTCACCATTGATTTGCTAAACGAAATCCTGTTCAAATTTAAAAGAGAAGTCACCTTTTTAAAAAGAGACTTCTTACATCCATTTTTTTTTTTAAAATTAACAAAAAAATATAATTCATTAATAAAAATTAACACACATTTTACAAAAATTAGGATAAAATTAATGTCGAAGGTGGCCTATAGTACCTCATTGTCGAGGTTTTTTCACATACACGAGATTTTGACGATGTCTTGGTACATCACAAGTTTGTTATTTTTCTTGTTCTTGAGGACGTCGAGGGAAAAGTGTTGCAGAAAAACTACTTCCACCTTGAATCCAGTTGAATATTTGCTTTAACGGAGTATATGCATTCCCAAAGCTTGAAATCTGAAAGTTTTGTTGATACATATTATTAAGTAACTGGGTAGCGGACTCGAGTTTATTATAATGAGTATTGAACGTGTTATACAATAATTCCACTTCGCTTAGTTGTCAAAAATACATTGTTCCTCTGGTGTAAACCCGTATGATTGATGTGACGTGTGAGAATAAATATGAGAAAGCGGTTGAATGTTAAGCGGTATTGAATTAATTGGTTTTCTTTACATAAACAAAACATTTCAAATTTTTGTAAAATTAAATTAGGTATTCCTAACTTGGTTTAAATTTAACATTTAGAAGTTGACTACGAAAAATATGATTATTTCGTTTATTCCACTATTTGTTCTCATTTTCGTATGTATTTCTATTATGTAGAAACAAATCAAATATAGAGACGCATTTCATTACCAATTATCTTTTGGATTATCTTATATCAGACATAGGCAAGACCTCTAAAGAAACTGATATATTATATCGTTAACGTCCATACAATTAATTTTTTTTTATCAATATTAAGTGGTATAATAATGAGTTATATAGTCAAATTTCAAACTTTTTCCATTATATCTATGAGAGAGAGGGGGGTATGGAGATGGAGGGATGAAGATTGAAATGAGATTGAAAGTTATTTCTTGAAATGTTGAAAAGTGTAGTCCATAATTTGAGATTTCTTAACTAGAAAACAATCATATATAGTCAATTCGATTTCAAATATAAAAAAAATAATAATAATATATTTAACCTAAATTTAAACCAACGTATATTTTATCAATTAAATTTAAGACCAAATGAGTTATTTTTGTTCCCAATCATATGCCCTCATAATAATAAACACCAAACTTTTAACAAAATATATAATTATTTTTTATTATAGTTTGAGTGTCTGTATATTTTGACTTTTTACTGGTCATAAAACACATTCATAGCTCTATTATTTCTTTAGTCAAAATATTATAATATAAAATTTTTCTATTTGGAACTCCAGAACAGCCTATATTGTTGTTGTTCTCTATAAAGTAATTTTCGGAAAGAAAAAAAGATTTATATAATCTAGCCTCACATTCACTTAGTATATTAGTCTTTTCGTATAACATATGAAGGGCCAATACATCATTTTAATGATCATTATTTCTTCATTTACTTCTTTGTGTATTGCGATAAAAGATAAATTAAAATAAAATACTACACAAGTAACGATGAGATAGGGATTAATTAGTTTTGCCTTTTGAATGAAATATAATTAAAGTGTCAATGGAGATAGTCTATCTGATTCAATAAGCATTCATCCTACATAATAACATTATATCTCTTAAACACTTGTTAACATTTTATATTTTTTCATTTTATATTTTTTAGTTATTGTCCATTCAAACTTCCTATTTAAAATCAAGCCCAAGATCTTATCCTCAAACATGTATTTTTTATCATCACACTTAAGTGATCAATGTGAACAGATTTAATATATATCACATAAGATCATTTTATCTTTTTTTCGTTTTAAACTCTAGTTCAACTTGCAAATGCTAATATCGTTAGATTCAACGTCTTATCTCGAGTTAAAATCCAGTAGCTCACACTTGTGTGATTTAATTATGGTGGAATTTACCAACTCATCTAATATATAAAAAAAAAAGTTAAATTTTTTTTAAAGATAAAAAATCATAATATAATCCATGTCAAGTTTGTTGACAAAAACTTCATCATGAAAAGGCAAAGGTAGATGTTATCTATAGATTTCAGAGGAACTATATATATTAGAGAAATTGGTTAAATCAGGTGAATTTCCAAAGCCAATCCAAAATGAATCAAAAGATCGACCTAACAACTCAGATCAAAAGCATCATGAATCCAAATCTAGATGGAAATACAAGTTCTCTCGTTCAAATTATTTGTTTATAAAAAATGCAAATGATTCTCTGAAAATCATATCCGCTCTAGAGGAAACATCTAAGAATAGACTACTATCTGAAGCTAAACCTACAACTATAGACCAAGCGTTATCAAATGATGGATGAATATTGGCTATGCAAGAAGAATTAAACTAATTCAAAAGGAATGACATATGTGATCTTGTCCGTAAGCCTAAAGAAAAGAAGTCAACTGGAATCAAATGCGTTTTCAAAAACAAACTCAACGAGAAATGTTAAGTGGTTAGAAAAAAAGCTAGACTTGTAGGCAAATGATATATTCAGAGGGAAGATATTAATTACATTGAGAATTTTGCCCATAAAGCGAGGTTATAAGCTATCACACTTTTACTCTTTTTTGTTGTATTTAATAAAATTACTCTATATCAAATTGATATGAAAAGTGTCTTCTTAAATGGTTACATAAACGAAGAAGTGTATGTCAAGCAAACTCTTAGCTTTGAGGATAATGAATTGGCATACCATGTTTTCAAACTAAAGAAATATTTGTATGGTTTAAAACAGGCTCCAAGAGCTTGATATGATAGACTACACAATTTTCTATTAAAAAATGATTTTAAAATATTTGTGAGGTTGACACAACTTAATTTAAAAAATTATCTAAGAATGACTTTCTCATTGTCCAAATATATATTGATGATAATATTTTTGGTTCAACTAACGACAATATATTTGAGATGATGAATATATTGGTTCCACTAACGACAATATTCCTAGAGTTTTCTAAGCTAATGCATAATATATTTGAGATGAGCGTGATGGGAAACTTAAAATTATATCTTGGAAATCAAATTCATCAAAACTCAGTATACTCATTCACCAAACCAAATACATAACAAAATTGATTAAAAAGTTTAAAATGGATGATTGTAATGTCATGGCTACTCATATGCATCCATTTTGTTCTCTTCATAAAGATGAGTCATATGAAAAGGTATACAGAGAAATGATAGTTTTTCTTCTTTACTTAATTGTCGCCAGATCTGATGTTATGTTTAGCGTGCGTGTGTGTACGTCAAATTTCAGTTTGTCCCTATATAATCTCACTTAACCGGTGTTCAAGAGGATATTTAGATATATGAAAGACGTTGTTACATATTAGTAGGTGTACGTGATGCTGACTATGCTGGAGATAATCTAGAAAGGAAGAGCACTAGTGAAAATTGTACATTTCTTGATAATAATTTGATCTCCTAATCAAGCAAAAGGTAAGGCAATATTGCTATATTTCCTATAGATAATTTCAAAATTTATGAGAGTAACATTCCTATATTGTGACAATTCTTCAGTCATATATTTACCAAAAACTCTATTTTACATTCAAGTGCGAAACATATAGAGATTAAACATCATTTCATAAGGAATTATATCTAGAAGCGTAATTTAAAAATTAATTTTATCGACACTGATCATCAGTAGGTTGATATTTTCACAAAACACATCTAAATGTTCTGTTTATTAAATAATGATGTTTAATTCTTTGTATGCCTTGTCTCTAGTAAAACAGAGTGAATGATTAAATACATGTTTGTTATGCCTATAATGTCATTCAATTTATTTGTGCCTCTATTCATTCTAAATTCAATTAATCTTGAATGTGGACAATTTTCTTCTCATAAAGTGTAGATACTCTGACAAGTGTCTCACGTGTTCATCCAGTACTGATGTTGAAAACTCAAATGTTTTTTGGCTCTTCAAATAATTTATATTACTCACAATCAAGCACAACTCCCACACTTTTGTCTCTTTGCAAATCATTAAACTTCCCATTCTCCATGAATCTCTCCTTGTTCCATGGCTTAAAGTTCATCCCCAATCCCCTCAAGTAGAAACTTCTCATATATTCCAACACTTCAATGCATCCTAGATAAACTTGAGACTCTTCCCGAACTAAAGGTTGACTTCACAAACCTAACTTCATTGAGGACCTTGATGAGGTATGTTGGTTTGAATATTTCAACTTGGAACAACAAGTTGCTTTGGATGTCCTGGTAATACTTCAGACTTCGATGGCAAGGTATCAAACCCTGTGTTGGGTCTTCTTATCAATATCACTCAACAATCCCTTGCAATCTACACCAGATGCCCAAAAGAAGACGTGCTGCTTGAAAATGGATATAAGTTAAGAGTTGACTCATTTGAACTATTCAAAGATCCCAATGTGAACTCCAAGTATATACACCTCAAACCCAAGTATAGAGGTCTATTCAAAATTCTTATTGGGTGTGTGGTGCCAAAAAGTGGGTCGGTGAACCATGTTAGTAAAGACCACAAGGATCTAATATAGAATATCTCTTAAAGAATCAAGACAGACATTCCTGGTATCATCCTAGAATGCATTAGGTCATGCGTCATCAACTCTAGGATCGAGAAAATCAAGTATACCCCTAACCCTAGACTAATAAATGTGGTACTCATGTTTACTTATCTCATTCAAACTTTGGAGGAAGGTAGAGCTCTGAAGTAAATGAGGGAGAGAGAGAGAGAGCCAATACAATTCTTTATACAACAAAGCACACTAGAAAAACAATCAGAAGAACACATTTGTACATAAATCATCATCCATCCACCGTGTGACTTGAATGAAAGCTGTCAGTAGGTAAAGATGGTGAATGAATACTGTTCATAAATTAAAAGTAATTTAATAGATACATACTGAAGATTTTAGTTGTATCCTGTCATAATTAGCTAAATGTGTACTTTACAATTGTTGAAATATATTTCTTCCTTTTTCATTGGAGTCATGATATGAGGAGTAACAGAACGATGGTTTGAAATTTTGATTACTCGCAATTTCTTCACGGAAAAGCATTTTTTTATTCGTTCATAATTTTGTAATAACTCTTTTATATTGTATGCAAGATTTAATTTATATCTACACTGATAGTGTGAATCACATCACAACCTTCTGATTTAAAAATGTTTAATCTGATGTTTAAAAATGTGATATGTGTGATGCTGTTGTTTTTGTAGGGTGGGGTGTGGAATTGTAGATAGAGACTTGGGTATTATGGGGTATGCAACAATTTTTTTATGTTAACTACTTTGGCCAGACAAAAACATAGATTTTTAATTAGTTGTCATGCGTGCAGGAATAGGGACCCCTGCATTTGCTTTTTGTCTTTTAGAATCTCCATAATCATAATTTGACCATCTCCAATTCCAAACATGACAAAGATTTACCACAGGGAGACTCATGAATGTCTCATCCTTCCATTTGCAGCACTAATCATTTCAATTATGGTCCAAATGAATGTACTAGTATGAAATAAGAATAACTGAAAAGTAAACACACACATTGGTTTACATATTTCAATTTCGGAGAAACAGTGTACCAATGTATGAATAAAAATATTTGAACAGTGTTTCTCAAAACAGTGGCTTGATTTCCGGAGCGTGTTACAGGGCACTAATATTTGCAATGATTTTCATTGTGATTTATACTCGAGATAAAGAAGCCACCCAAAAAAAATAGACAACTTAAGTTTAGACTTAGCACACTGTGTTTATATAGGTCAACATCTTAATCATTTGGCTTTTTTTTTTTCTTTTCCTTTTTGTTTTTGCTCTTGTAGCTTTCTTGTTGCACTTACAAGTCAAAATGTAATAGTTGTATGAAATTGTCAATGCACTGGATGTGTGGACATCCTTTAAGGAGTTTTGGTGCACAAAAGAAAGAAATATTCTTCCATTATATCCATCATAACTATAAAAAAGAGAAATGTTCTTACTACAAAATCTGCGTAAAGAGTCATATATTTTCTGATGCTTCTCTTGTTAGAACAGTGACTTAGTTGCACTGAAATCTTCTTATAGTTTTCATAGCCACAATCTTTGTTCCCTATTTTAAAGTCAAAACTCAATGCTAGGAAATACTACATGGAGTTGAAGAGTATCTATGAATGGAAGCTTTGAGTTTTCACATGAAAAACTAACCAAAGAGATTAGTTTTCACGAATCAATCAATATATCGATGTGTCCGTCCATCTATCTGTTCGGTTCTATCAACTGTTCATACCGCAAGTTTTGTCCACACCGTACTGAGCACAAGTTCCATCTAAGAGGTGGTTTTGCCAATGTGATGAAGTACTCATCTCAACCACCTTTTTCTGCGCTTCAAACGCCAAAGAATGTCAATATTAGTAATGAGAAGGAAACAGAAACATCTTCATTTATAAGCAGAATCAGTCCACTTATTTTGTTGGTCCTAATAATACTAACAGTTATCTTCTTTATCTATGGACTTATCCAGTTAGTTCTATGGTTTTTTAATGAAAATTGCATCCTCTTCAACATCCCTTTATAATTCCAACAGATTCCAAGAATCGACCCGAACCCGCGCTTTTCATAGGCAACTACAACAGCTTTTCCACTTGCATGATTCAGGTCTAGACCAAGCTCTCATAGACACTCTTCCACTTTTCAACTACAAAGCTTTAATGGGTTTGAAGGAACCTTTTGATTGTGCTGTGTGTCTCTGTGAGTTTTCTGATCAAGACCAACTGAGGTTGGTTCCTATGTGCAGCCATGCCTTTCACATGAACTGTCTTGACACATGGCTTCTCTCAAATTCTACTTGTCCTCTTTGTCGAGCAAATGTCTCTAGATCTAGTAGTTTTCTTTTACAGAATGTTGAAAATTCGAAAGAGAATATTGTTGAGTGTTCAGAATATAGTGAAAGAAAAATAACTGCAGAGGAACAAAGGGTGTTTTCTGTGAGACTTGGAAAATTCAGAAATAATGGAATAGTAGAGGATGGTACTTGTAGTTTGAATGAGAGGAGATGTTATTCAATGGGATCATATCAGTATGAGCTTTGTAATTCGAATTTGCAAGTGGTTTTGTTGTCTCAATCTTCTCGTTGTGATGATAAGTTAGGAAGTGAAGAAAATGGCAATGTGGAAGGGAAGAGGGTAGGGACCACAATTAAAGGTGAGAGCTTCTCTGTTTCTAAGATATGGCTTTGGTCCAAGAAGAGCAAATTTCCTAGTTCCAGTGTTAAAGGAGAAAAATTCGGAACTATTAGCGTCAAAGGGGAAAAATTCGGAGTAGCAGATAAAACTTATGAAACATTTTCCAAGATTAAATTCATCAGCTGGCCACTTATCAAAACCCAAACCACCGAAACCAATATCCCACATTTCTCATTTTGACATTTCACTTGTAACTCAAAAGTCATTGCCCATAATTCTCTTGACAGATAATGTGAGATAGCGATGAGAGTTTTCAATGGAAACTTGATGTTGATACCTTACTATCTTGTTCCCATTTTCGGGATCCAGTTCTCATATTTATTTTTAACAAACTTTCCTCAAAATCAATGTTTCCAGACTTGGCTAATATAGTGAAGTACTGGTGACCAAAAAATTGAAAGGACGGTGGAAGGTTTTGCCCCTTGCCATTAATATATACAACGTCGTTAAATTGCTAAGTGTTAATTAAAATTTTAAGGGGAGCAATGGCTACGAGAAGTATTTATCCAGCTGTACCTGCTCTTGCTACTGCTGTTGGATTTTATTTCTTAGACAGAAACTATGTTAAGGTATGAATGTTTCCTATGAACAACATTATAAAATGGTCTGTCTAGAAAATAAATTGTTTATGCAGTGCTTTACATACCTGAATTTCAAGATGTTTCAATATGTAGGAAATCAAAAAAGCCAATAAAAATATGAGACCACAAGTGAAAGATCAAGGGAATCCTTCAAAAGCCAAAATTCGCTCCACAGTTAGATGGTTTGCATTGTTTCGAAACCTTTGTGATGAATTAATATTATAATATTATAGTTGCGTTTCGGAGTACAATTCAGCAAAACATAGAAAAAGCAAGGTTTCCGAAACAAATGCAAAAAGAAAATAAAAGCTTATCTTTCAGAAATAAGATTGTCTCGCAAATATATAAAAACCACTAAAATTCAACAATAATTTGTAAGAGTAGAATGCTAAGACTCACTTAGATAAACAATTTATAAAACAAAACAAGTGTCTCCAGAAAACACTCCTGGAAAGGAGTACAAGTCTGGATTGACAAACTAAAAAGAAAAACCTAATCAAACAAACTAAAGCCCATGTCATCGTCACTTTCTTCCTTTGCCTCTTCCTGCAAACACAAAATATGAAGCACATTCAGTTACTTACATACAATATCATATTAAGTAGCAAGTATGGACTGCATCAAGCTATAAGTTTTTCAGTAAAGTATACAATATGCAATTAATAAAGTCTGTGCAGTGCTGATTACGAACTGCATAACCTATAATAATACTACATTAAACTCAATTAATGTGAGAGAGCAAAATAATACCCAAAAATACTATTACTAATTGTGGATAATTACACTCAAAGAACTACTAAGCTACAACTGATAGTTGAATTCCCAAATTTCAATGAAACTACAACAATCAAATTACATGCTTGTTACCATAAAGCAATTAATATCTTTGTTGTCGGTCAGACAGCGCAATTACAAAATGTAACAGTAGGTTTACATATAAATATTCCGCACTGGGCCCAGCGAAACCAGAAACATGACTCGGTAAATAAAAGTGATAAGTATAAAAAAATACAGCAAGCACAAATAATCTGTTCTATGTGATATCAAAAACTATAAGTCTATTTCATGTCTTTATACATCTAAAAGGGTTACAGTCTACCAGCAAAATAATACATTTATTAAACCCCACTAATTATTGTCTAATCTGTTGAACATGAGGTATACATTTAACACTACATTCAACAAAGCCTCTATGAAATGATCATCCAAACTTGAAAATGTACACAAATTTCATAATTAGCTAAATGTGTACTTTACAATTGTTGAAATATATTTCTTCCTTTTTCATTGGAGTCATGATATGAGGAGTAACAGGACGATGGTTTGAAATTTTGATTACTCGCAATTTCTTCACGGAAAAGCATTTTTTTATTCGTTCATAACTTTGTAATAACTCTTTTATATTGTATGCAAGATTTAATTTATATCTACACTGATAGTGTGAATCACATCACAACCTTCTGATTTAAAAATGTTTAATCTGATGTTTAAAAATGTGATATGTGTGATGCTGTTGTTTTTGTAGGGTGGGGTGTGGAATTGTAGATAGAGACTTGGGTATTATGGGGTATGCAACAATTTTTTTATGTTAACTACTTTGGCCAGACAAAAACATAGATTTTTAATTAGTTGTCATGCGTGCAGGAATAGGGACCCTTAAGATTTAAAAATGTAAAAATCTGATGTTTAATTTACAATTGAAGTTTCAATAGTAATAGGTTAAAACATCAATCAATAATATATCACCACTAAATTTAACCATTAAGACATAAACCTAATATAAAGCATTACTAACAGTACCTTCTTGGCCTCGGCGGCAGGTGCGGCAGCTGCAGCGGCTCCACCAGCAGCAGAAGCGGCAGGAGCAGCTACGGCAACGGCGGCACCACCGGCAGCGCCAGCGTTCAAAACGAGATCGTCAATGCTCTTATTCTGAGCAAGTTTGGCGAATAAGCTTGGCCAGTATGATTCGACAGTGACGCCAGCAGCCTTCAAGATAGTGTTAATCTTCTCCGCCTACAAAAAAAAAGCAAAGAAATTTGAGATCTGAAAATGAATTTGGTAAATTAGAAAGAAGATGATTAAATGGAAGATAATAAACTAACGGTGATTGCGATTCCGTCATCGTGGAGCATCAAGATGGAGTAGATGCATGCTAACTCGCCGGCACTCATGGCTGCGTATAGATTTGATCGGGACCTGCTTCGGGTTTGTGGCACAGAAACGTTTCTGGGGTTTGAATCCTCAGCTGCTGTGAAACGTGTGAATCAATGTAAATATGAATATATAGTGTTTAGGGTTTCTTCAATTTTGGATATCCATTGTTTGGGCCTTCAGATTATGTGGATTTTTCATTAAAAAAATGTGGGCCTTTTTCAGGTAGGCTTCAACATACCAAATCATTCATTCTAAAATCATGGTTATTTCTAAGAATAAATAATAATTAAAATCTTCAATTAAGCCAAAATAAAAAATAAAACAAAACTATGACTTTACGAATGAATAATTCTTAAAAATTCTAAATTCTAATTTTTTTTTATGAACTAAATTCTAGTTATTATTTTCTATATAACTTAACTACTATGAGATTAGTACATTCGATTTGTACGGGTCCAATTTTTTAATTATTTTTTATAATTATTTTTTAATTATAATTGGTGTGATTTATATTTAGACAATATTAAAAGATATTCATTGTAAATAATTTTTTAATGATAAATATATGTCTTACCATGGTTTTAATAATAAATTATGATTAATATTTTACTTATTATTATTATTATTATTATTTCTATTTTCATTTAAAAAATATAAAATAATATCAAATATATGTCATGTGTTGCGTCTTTTTGTTACATTAATTAGTGATAAATATCACTACAAAAAAATTGACCTATCGTGACACACAAAATGTTTTACTAAAAATTAAAAACTGGGTAAAAGTCAATAATACTTTGAGTGACACTCAAATCTAGTGTCAACTTTAAGGGGGCGTCCTGGTACACTTTGAAGGCTGTCGCTGACGGAAGATTGTCACTATATATACCTACAATAATGACTGTCACTAAAACCTAGATAAATATAAATACAGAGACAGTCTATTTCTACAGTACTATCTGTCACTAAAACTTAGAAAAATATAAAAAAAATTAATCTATTCCTACGGTATGTCTGTCACTAAAACCTATTATTATTTATTAAATTAAATTTATTTTATCTCCCTAATTGTAATTCTAAACTATTATTACCAGTAAATTAAATTTATATTTCTAATTTATTTTTATTAATTAATGTCATTGAAACATACAATAAAATATAATTTAATTTTACTAATTCTATTAAAACATACAATAAATAGTTATTTTGCTCTAAAAGATTCAATAAATTTTCAAAAGAAACTAGAATGAGTTCCTTAACATTTATTGTGATAAACTGCAAACTAATTTCATAGAGACAATAATCATCTGAAATTTCCATATCACTACTGCCATTATAGCATCTTTTCCTTGAAACTCTATAATTTATCGTATCCTTGATACATAAGTGTTCTTCCATTAATCCAGATGCAATTCACCTTGTTTTTTGAAAATTTTAAACAATTCTCAGGAGTGTTTACCATCATTTCTTAATAAGAAACATAAAATTAAATTGTCCTTACAAAAAGAAACTTATGTATCGAATCAAATATTAGGAAAGCATTAAATTACAAATAAAGGACTTGTTTTGTTGTTGAGGAAAACATAGGACATTCTTATATAATTGAGAGTACACTTCCTTATTTTATTGCTAAACTTCCTTCATGAATAACTAAATAATACTATAATAGAACTCATTATCAATTTAACTTACAAACAAACTAATTTAAAATTATACTATTCTGCAAAATAATTGATCAATGACATGCTTATTTGTAGCTGCATGGGAAGCATAGGTCATAGGGAAAAGAACCAGCATTCATATAAGAAACAACCTCTTCAAGTCAAAACATATTTCCAGAACACAAATAAAAAAGCATAAGTATCAAAAGTTACTTTGATCCATACTAATTTCATGCATGTGGCAAACAAGTAGGACCTAGAACTTAACAAAAGAAAATGGTTTGTACCTGATGGTAGCACCTCCCTTGCCAATTATTCACCACAAGAACTATTAGGAACAATGAGTCTCACTTTTGTTTTTGGCTCAACGTCATTGTCATCCTCGCTATGAAGCTAATATTAAAAGGAAAATTAAGCTCAGAAGCAAGCAATGGGAGACACCTTTTATTTCAGTAACTAAATAAATCAATATCACAGGTCAATGATTACCTCAGTGAGCAACTTTGAAAGAATGAGCTCTACAGCTCTTAGTATTTCATTGATTGTACCAGATACCATGATAATCCTATCAGTAGTCCCAGGGAAGAATTCATTATTGCGTGACAACTGGATTCGCGCTCCAGATTGTGACTGAAAATCAGTGATAGTTGAACCACCCTTTCCAATAACAGAACCAGCTGCAGAGTTTGATACCAGAAACCTAACATATGTTGGCTTTTCCACAGAATCATCTGAAAGAAGTAAACATTATGCAAAAATTATCACAAATAATCTTTTAAATATTTACAGATCAAAGTAAAATTGGTGCAGTTGGGGAAAAAACAATTTGAATTTCATAGTTTTGAATAAGCACCCTGAAAATCATATCATTGCATTTTTTCCAGGAATAACATACTTTTATACCCATCAAGCAAAACAAAACAAATGGAGAGTTCATACTTCAAATACCTGCCTTACTAGGAAACAAAGTCCTAAGTTAATCACATGACAGTGTGAACTGTGAAGGTTCCCTTGCCTCTCGGTAAATGAGAGGTTAGTACTTAGTAAACATTTGAAGTGGTAATTTGAAACAAGCATTCTATAGCATAATTCTCTTTTCCATATTTTACATTGAAAAACGGTTTTTCCCAGATTATGAAAACCAAGTATGCTTTCCTTCCATACACAATATGAAAAATAAAATCACAAGACAAACTCAATACTAAATTCTCCACTCCCAATTCCAAGTGAATACCATACCGGATTAAACCTTAGAAAAAATCCCCTCAAAGATAATAGCCAGTGTGAAATTTCAGTTACATGATAAATCTCAAGTTTTTATTCGGTAATAATATATTGTAGAATATGGCGTATATTTATCCAAACCAAAATTAACTCCAAATCTTTCTCATCATAAAAACTTGTCTGAAAATTGCCATTTAACCTTAGTCCTTGTTTGATACATATTGAAAATGGTGAAAACAAACTGTCGCTTGTGGCCAAACTCAACAGAAAAAAACAAACACGCCGTAAGAAATTAAAAGAGAAAAAAACACACTATATTTTCATTCACATCAATTAACTTCGCGAGCATACTTTTATATTGTTTGACATATCCAAAATAAAGAATGAAGAAATGTATACATTCAGAACAATTACTTCACTCCAAAATCATAATGTTAAAATAACCATTCAATTACCAAAACAGAACGGCAAAAACAAATAAATAGTAAAATTAAAATTACTACAAAAAATTAATGCACAAAACGATTCTACTTATTTAATTAAGAAAATTCAAATCTAACAAGTGGAAATGTAAATAATTAGGGTTAAGAATGAAAACGTTGACCACGGTGAAATAGCAGCACCGACATTGAGTAACCTAACTACATTACAAGTGCATAATACTAGAGAGAGAGAGAGAGAGAGAAAACAGATCAGATTGGAAGAGATAGATACCTTGAGAAGGTGATTTCGGAGGAGGTGAAGTAGCGCGCTGCTTCCTTGGTCCTTCCAGAGAAACAGAAAAATAAAAGGTATAGAATCTTGCAAGCCATCAAAACCCATCAAGAGTAATCTCAACACCGGAGGATTAACAGTTAGATATAACAACTAATGAGCTCCCATCTTAATAATCATGCATTCCTCATATACCTGAAATCAATGGAGGAATGATAGAATGAAACCACTCAAGTTCCAACAAAGAAAGTAGTATTACCCAAAAAGCAATCAGCAAAACACTGATTTATCAGTTGTTAGAATAATTACAATTAGAAAAATCATGCATTTCTCATATAACTGAACTAAATTTTAAACAAAATGGTAGATAACTCCAATTAAAAAAATAAGAAATTAATCTTAAAAGATAATGTAAGATACTCTAAGATAAGAAATTAATCCTAATACAATAGATAATATAAGACGATTTGCAATAATACTAAGATATTATAAGGTATTTTTATATCTGCTAATACTTCCTTAAACTTTAAAATATTGTTTAATAAGATTTTAGCTTATTCCAATTACCTTTTGAAATGGATAGATGATATAAAATAGAGTAACTGGTTCCACACAAAGTACAATAAAAGGCAAAATACACATAAAAACTTACAGGATAGGACCAAAATAAATCAAATTGTCTATGGAAACTGCACCTGATCCCTTAGCTGATCAAGTAGTGTGCTCCCAATTAATCCTGGTCCAATAATGCCCATTTCTATGGTGGTTCTTGAAAGATAAAATCTGGAATGGACAGCCTGTAAAGCTTTTATACAATCCTCTCACTTAACAACAAAAGTAATATTATACTCAGAACAACCTTGTGCTATATATAGCTCGGACATTTATATTTGCTTGTTTAATAACAAGTTTGATCATAAACAAGTTCAATGAAATAACAAAATATACAACAACAAAAACTAACCTAAGCAATATCTTGTCATACTAATAAGATGAACATAATTTCCAAACCTTAGCCAATGCATTGAAAAGGGTGGCACTAACTCCAGGAGTGCTGGCCATTTTCTGGCCAACTGCATCCAAAATGCTACAATTTAGGATAACCGCAACCTGAGAGGTTCTACATAAATTAGAATGTAATAAATGTAAAAAAATATCTTAACAAACATTAAATTTCAATAGCATTCGATTACATATACCAATTTAGTAAAAACATTGCAGAATGTAATAAAGTGAACAAAACTAATAAAATATGTTATGAAAAATAAACTAAAATCATATTATGATAAAGATAAAATTCACAAAAGGATTATTAGAGCACAATTGAAATTTGTTCTTCACTTGCCATTATTAGAGACAAGTTAGAGGGCTAGAGGAGAATCACTGATTGAACCAACAGGACAAAGTGGAAGAGAATCACTGATTAAAACTCCAATCACAAATCTCAACCCTCCCATATTTTAGTTCCATCAAGCATCACTAATGAACCAAAAAGAGACTTAAGGGTTTGTTTGGATTGGGTTATTTGAACTTTATCTACTGAGATAAACACTTAAAAGACTATTTGAGAGAGCTTATGAAAATAAGCTATATAGTTCAACTTTATTTTATCTTTTGTTACATAAATTGTATATACATAAGCACTTATATGATATGCATTTAAACTATTAAGTACTTGGCTAAAATGTTTATCCAAAAAGGGACTTATAATCAAAATCATAAGTATAGAACTTGCAATCTTCCTAAATAAGCATCTAATTCCAACAAAATCATAAAAAAACCATACTAAACCATCCCTTCAAAAACAAATAACACATCCTCCAAATTAAACCCTAAATCCACAATTCAATAAGTTTCTCATAAATTCCACAAATTAAGAAACACACATACCTTATTATGCATCAAAATAGCACAACCAGGCTCCAACTGATCCTTATACTCAGGTCCAACTGACGAAGAAACAATAGCATGATTCTCATCAATAAGTTCTTCAAGTTACTGACACTCATAGGCGAACCTCTTAAATCATCAACCTTAGATCTATCTTCTTCAGCCTTTTCCTCTTGAGGTTTTAGCCGCTCTTGATAAGCAACAAACTCTTCCTCCATTAACAGATAATCCTTCACTCGTTCTAGAAGGTTTCATTTCTTATTTGTTTCAGTTACCCAAGAAGGATTAAACTAACAGAGTTAGGGATTTTCAAGTTCTCACCAGTGAAATGAGATGTTAGGGATTTCAATGAGCTGTGCAAAAAAGAAAAGAGAGAACGAGTTAGGGTTTGCAAATCAATTAATAAACGTTCATTTACCAACAAATAATCATGAAAATAGAACAAATTAGAGAGAGAGAAAACTAGATAACGACAACGAACGAGAGTGAAACAGAGTGCGAACGAGAGAGAACGAACAAGAGTGAGCGAATGAGAGAGAGAACGAACAAGAGTGAGCGAATGAGAGAGAGAACGAACAAGAGTGAGCGAATGAGAGAGAGAACGAGAGAACCTGTGAAGGAGACGTTGAAGTGGCGGCCAGAGCTTGAGCGGCGGCCGGAGAGCTCTTAGCGGCGGTCGGAGAGCTCTGAGCGGCGGCGACAAACTGGTTTGTTGTATGATCCAGACTCGTTTAGTTTTTTTAATAAGAAAGTAATAATGAACTTTCCTTTCACTTTACCTGATTTGCACTAAAAATTAAATGAGAATAAGTGACACTCTGTCTGTAACTAAAAGTAATTATAGTTACAAATAAAGACATATCACTATAAGTTTAGTGTCAAAATACATCTTTTTTGTTGTAGTGTATTTTATATATATTTTTTTGAATTAATAACAAATATTAATCTTGTATTTTTTTAAATTGATAAATGACATATATAGGTCGGGTTTGTATATGTACTTGTAACAAATATTTGTTTTATAGTATTTTTTTATTTATCGATAACAAATATTTTTTCTTTTGTATATTAGTGATAAATATTTACTCTCAGTATTTTAAAATTTATAAGTAATAAATATTTGTTACATTTTTTTAATATATTTGTTAGTGGAAAATATTTATGTGTTGTTTTAATGTATCAATGGAAAATATTTTTTCATGTTTTTTATTTATTTATTAGTGATAAATAAGCATCTTGTATGTTTTTTAGGTATAGCTGACAAATATTTGTCACGTATGTTTTTCGATATTTATTAGTGATAAATATTTATCTCGTATATTTTATATTTATCAATGACAAATATATATGTCTTATATTTATTGATTAAGTGACAAATATTTGTCTTGTATTTTTAAAAAAAAAAATTATGAATTATAAATATTTAATCTCATGTTTTTCTATATTTTATTATTGATAACAGATATTTATTACGTATCAATGTGAAAAAACTATAATTATTATATTATAATTATTTTCACTTTTATGTGATGATGTTTTAAAAAAAAATATATAAACTCAAACAATATATTTAATAACAAAAGTTTATCCCAAATATGACATTTATTTTAAATTTTGACTCAATTCAATTTATCTCGTATATAATAATTGTATTGCTTTTAAGCAACAATCTATCTCGTGTATAGTAACAAGTTTAAAATTTTTATCGCTAATATATTTTTATTATTTAGATATGTTAAATTATATTTTGAAACATTTGTCTTTCATCCCTATTTTCGGATATTATATTCCTCTTCTCGGTTGCGAAATATCTCAATCGACCAACATTGTTTTATTTTACGGACACCTCCACCAATGACCACCATGTTGGAAATCACATCTATAGGGACAGAGTTTGTATTTTGCAATTTTACTTTTTCTACTTATAGTTTAATCTTTATTCGTCCTAAATATTACAATTCATGTTTGAAAATGGAATATACTTACTTTATTTTTTAAAACCATAATATTTTTTTTTTATTTTTGTTAATTATGTCTCAAAAAACAAAAGATATAATTATTTTAAGTCCAATATCCTATTTTTTCTAAAAAATCAGAAATGAAATTGTTTGTTTCTTTGTATTAAATAATTTTTGTTGTCGTAAAGATTTAATGATTATTTTAGTTATTAAATATGATTTATTGGTTACAATATTTTTTCTATTTTAAATTTTGTTATAAATTGCTTATTGTTGTGTTGAAGACTTACTTATGTTTTTATTTTTTTAATGTAGGTGACGAAGTTGAAAAGAGAAGATATCTTATATTTCCATGTCAAATATACTTAACATTTAGTTGTACTTTTTTTAAAGTTATAAATGTAATTGGATTGGAATATACTTAACTTTGGTAGTTAATGTCATAAAAGTATTATATTAATTTTATACAATGATTATTGAATTGACAACTTTACAAATATGCCCTTAAAAATGATGTGGTCGAAATATAAAAATGAGCAAAGTTGACAATTTCTTAGTATATTCTCTTTCTATATATTTTCTATGTATATATACTAGCAAGTCGCAAGAGTGATACATCGTTGGTATTTATATGTACTCTATTTAGACATTAAATTAAAATAAATTATTTTATTTATTTATAATAAATATTTATCTCATATTTTTTTAATGATAAAAATTTGTCTTATATTTTTTAATGTATATTATTGATAAATATTTGTTTTATATTTTTTTTAATGTATAAATAAAAAATATTTGTCATGTATTTTTTATATTTATTATTGATAAATATTTATCTCATATTTTTTTTTAATATTTATCGATGACATATATTTGTTAACTGATTTATTGAAGTTTATTAATAACAAATATTTATCTTGTGTTTTTCTATTTATCATTGTCAAATATCTATCCTACGTTTATTTATTATAGACAAAGTTTTGTCTCGTCTTTTTTTTTTTTATGCATCAGTTATAAAAATTTATTATGTGTATTTTTAATATTAATCAATGATAAATATTTGTTTTATATGTTTTCTTTTTTGTGTTTTTTCTATGCTTAAAATTGAAGAGGGTAATTTCGACTTTTTAATATTAATTTTTTGCCAGTGTCCTCATATCTTATATTGATAGTTGAAAGATAAAAAAGAATGTATAGATGAAAAAAAATATATGATTGGCCTATACAACAATAATTAGAGAATAGTATTTGGTTGTGCAAACACTTTATATGAAAATATCATTTTTATCTTTAAAATTTGACGATGCTTAAAAATGACGAAGATAATATTATATTTTTTTTCGTAGTTATTACTTTCTTTCTTTTATTATATACTTGTTTATCGTAAAATAATGATGTGACAAAAAAATTATATACAGATAAATTTACAATTTGACAATTGTTTCTTTTTTTATACTGATAATAGATTTGACAAAGGCTAAAAATAAGGAGGATAATACTAAATAGTTTTCTGATAAGATAAAAAAAATGCAGTTATAATTTCTTTTTTGTAGTTATTAATTTATTTCTTTGTATTTTTTATAGTTTACTTGGCATTGATTAAAATAAAGAGAACAATAATAATTTTTTTGTAGTTATTTTCTTCTAAGTTAGTTATATTTTTTTTTGTAAAATAAATGTAGTTATATATATATTTTTTATAGATATTTTTTCTCTCTCTTATATTTACTTATTTACCTCAAATAAAGATGTGACAGAAAGTTAAATATAGATAAATTTGTATTTTTGAATAGGTATAATAAATTATATTTCAATTACTCACCAATGTCATCTCCCCAAAGTCAGCAACTATCCATAAGATATTTTGTATTCTTGATTCTTTTTTGTTATCTCTCGACTTCTATTGTCAACGCTGAAGTAGAAATATCAATTATAAGGAAGGGGGGTTTGAATTATAATTGTCCATTTTTAAAAAATTCTGTTTTTAAAATAAGATTTCAACCCAAGATTGATCTTTGCAGTAATGAAGATTGATCTTGGTTTTGTTAAAGATCAATCTTGGTTTGCTTCAAAACAGTAAAATCAATTTTATCAAAATATGATTTGTTTTAGCATAAAATAAACAAGGATAGAGATACAGAGATTACACAGATATTTTATCCTGGTTCACCCAAACACGGGTTACGTCCAGTCCTCACAAGAGTGAGATTTCCACTATGTGCTCAAAGTAAAGATTGTTCTTGATGGTTACACTTTTATCACAAATCAATCTTTGATCTTTACACAATTCCTACCCTTCTATCTAGAAAGGATTTCTTCTTTCTACCTTACTGATTTGGAAAGGTTTTGACAAGTTACCTTTCAAAACATAAAAGGATTTTTGCAATTTACTCAAGTTTTGACAAAACAACCTTGAGTTACAAAGTGATGGATTTGAGACTATTTAGAATTTTGATATTTACTCAACTCTTGTTTGAGAAATATATTCTGTAAATAGACCTCAGTTGTAAATGATTACAACACAAAGATTAAAACAAAACAGCAAACTATAAGAACGATTTTGAGACACTTGAGTATGATCGAAAATATTGATCTTTTGCTTGGTGCTGATTGTTGTGTTTTGTTCTTCAACTTGCAGCTGCATTTATAGACTCCAAGAAGGCATAGGACAGCTCATGTGTCCGTTGGAAAGGAACCAGCTGTCATAAAAGAGTTGTTGGATAAGTTCTGCAAAAAGTAAGATTGATGATCTGCATCAAAAGATCGATCCAAGATTGATCTTTTGGTTTGTGACGAACTGGCCTTGTACTCTGTGATTTGTGTCAGTATGTCAGCCTTGAGTACATGCTTTTCTGTTATGTACGCAGGCTTTAGAATAGTTCAAATCAATAGTGTACTTTGCTACTTGTAGTCTTGTACTTGCATTTGCTTTATAGGAAGAATGATCTTTGTGATATGCCTTTATTGAAGCATACATTTGATTCTTCAAATTCTGGAACAAATGTGACTT
>NC_021164.2:68778728-68790786 GCF_000331145.2 Cicer arietinum
AGACTCCAAGAAGGCTTATGACAGCTCATGTGACTGTTGGAAAGGGACCAGCTGTCATAAAAGAGTTGTTGGATAAGTTCTGCCAAAAGTAAGATTGATGAGCTGCATCAAAAGATCGATCCAAGATTGATCTTTTGGTTTGTGATGAACTGGCCTTGTACTCTGTGATTTGTGTCAGTATGTCAGCCTTGAGTACATGCTTTTCTGTTACGTGCACAGACTTTATAATAGTTCAAATCAGTAGTGTACTTTGCTACTTGTAGTCTTGTACTTGCATTTGCTTTATAGGAAGAATGATCTTTGTGATATGCCTTTATTGAAGCATACATTTGATTCTTCAAATTCTGGAACAGATATGACTTGGATTGATCTTTTGTTGATTATATGAGAGTATAGGATGAATATTGTTTCCAGGATTGATCTTTGTTTTCCAGAACTGCTTCAAGATCAATCTGCGTTTTCCAGAACTACTTCAAGATCAATCTGCGTTTTCCAGAACTGCTTCAAGATCAATCTGCGTTTTCTGGAATTGCTTTCTTTGATTTGATTTGTGATGTTTGATTCCTATCTTGTTTTAACACACTCAAATGCACATGTTAAATATTAAAACATTTAGAATCATGATTAATAATCTTTAATTAATCTATTGTTTTATTATCATCAAAATGTTTATTTGAGATTTTGTCTTAACAAACGCCACTTCACCGTTTGCATTATTTTTGTAGCAAATTTTAATCACAGTTATGTAATCTTTATATTGGAGTTGAAATTAGTGGGGAGAATAGGCTGAGTTGGGATCCTTGAGCCCAATCCTATAAAAAAATTCAAGACATGTGTTTGACATGTGGCCTGTCATAAACTTACTTTTTAGATTGAGTTTGACTATGATAAAAGTCTGATATGACGTGTTATCATACTTAAAAGTCTATTTCATTTTAATATTTTTGAAAAAATAATCAAATATATCTTTAAATAGATTAGCGAGTTAATATATCAATCAAATTAAGTTTTATTTTGATATTTAAGATCGTATTTTGAAAAATATAACTTTATATACATTATACTTAAATTATATTTTATAATAATACATTTAAATATGTAGGAAACTAAATGAAGTTAATATGCGTAAAATACTAAAAGTTTAATATATAAAAAAAACAAAATTTAATATAATAATTAACGTAATAAAAGAATATTATTTATATTTATTTAAATGGGTCGACCTAATATATCTAAAAGACTTATTATGTGACATGTAATCTGACATTTTTAACTAAATAGTTTTTCTTTTTAAAAGTATTGGTTTTATCTGTTTAAAAAAAAGTATGGGTATAACCTAGACTTGACGTAGGTTAAGCTATAGACCCCTGTGAGTCGGTCTGACCTATTTCTATCCTTAATTGAAATAACTGTATGTGTGATATTATGGCATCATGCGAGTGGTTCAGAGAGGACCAAGATCAAATTTCATAACATCGGATTATATAATTTGTTAAAAAAAAACAAATTTTATAAAGAAAAATCAGAGGAAGATAACTTGAAATCATGTCACATAGCCTAAGAGGGTTAAATAAACTCATATGACATAGCTTTGACTATTTTTTTTTTAAATTTGATAATTCACATACAATAGCATAAGAGTAAGCAGTGATAAAACGGTTCAATCAGTGATTTTATTTTTATTTTTTTACAATAACATATGAGAAAAATAAATAAATTAGAGACCGGATTCGGATTCGGATTCGTGAACAAATATTTCTGGGACATATAACATCACTAGAAAACTAAAGATATATGAAAATATAAAGTTTTAGGATTTATAATATACCTGAAAATAATTAACGAGACTAAAGCAATGAGGAAAACAATGAAAGAAACTATTCTATTATAGTGAAATGATTGACACGAGATTATTATTAAAAATAGTCTCATGGCAAAAATATAGTCTCATTGTAATTTTTAGATGATTAATATGATACTTTTTATATAATTTAAATGATGATGTGATATATTTTACTATCTATTACTTTGATGGCATAAAATAAAGTAATGGATAAAGTCGCTGATGGTGCCATATATAATATTTGAATATTGTAAAAATTTGTTAATCAAGTGAAATAATTAAACAGATCATCTTCAATAAAAAATAAAAAATAAAGAATAAAGATTAAGAGAAAATTAATTAAAGACAGATGGTAAGAGAGAAGGATAATCGATGAAAGAGGTAGAGAATTGAGAATCTATCAAAGACATAAATGAGAAAAATGATTAAAATCCAATTAATCAAGCTGAATTTTTATACTATATGATAAAAGAAATCCATAAAAAAATCTTATAAATATATTTTACTATACCTGCAAAAAATTTGCTGTACCGTACACAGATTCAAACTTGAAATACCATTTATTCTCTGTGTTTATTATTTGAGTTTGTGTTTAAAAAATAATCTTGTAAAACACATAGCCATTTCCTTTTACTACTTTTGTTCTTAAATATAAGTGTATATAACAAATTTGACTTTTATTAAAACAATTTGATAATGTAATTATATTTATTTTGTATAGAAAAATAATAAAAATGTAGAAGTATTAATTAAAATTATGTTTATAAAATAAATAAATATTAAATCGAAAAATGGTTTAAATTGAGGGAGCATTGTTTATATTGAAAAATGGTATTAGAGTAAAAAAGAAAGTTGTTGAGTATTGAATTGAATGAGAAAAGGTATAACGCGCGTAAGTAGTCCAAGGACGCGTCAATGGAAGAAGAAGAAACTTCGAGAGTCAAAACAAGAACACCGCTTAGAAACTTCATGAAAATTCCAAATTAATCTTCCTTCCACGACTCCTCCACTTTCCCATCTTCATCCAATTCAACAAATATAAATACCCACTCACATCATCCACCTATCTCACCACAAATACAATTAATTAATTACCTCTTCCTAGCAATAAAAATGTTTATGTCTATCTTCAGCCACTTTGAGATCTCGCAGGCCCAGAAATGGTGCTTTTCCTTCGGTATGGGCCCAGCAAATAATGTCAATCTAAAGCCCAATACGGAAGCCACTTCCTCATCCGTCGCCACCACCGCCAAAGATCCGAAAACAATAATACCCGCTGGAGACAAGCTAAACCCGACCCGTTTGCGACCAAGGTTTGCTCCAGAGTTGGATGGCCTACACTGCTTTGAATGCATCATACCGTACTGAGTCATGGATTCAAATCAACTCCAATCTAAATTCGCTATGTGCAACAATTCCATTCTATTTATTTTTTTGATGTATAGTATCATCAATAGTCTACAAATATTAAGCTCTTATTTTTAGTGACTTCAAATTATGTTTACCAATAAAATGTAATTACTGCTAATGTCAAATAATAAACTGGCTTAAATTTACCTTTTCCTTCACTATCATTTACCTAATATTTTTTTAATTCATTTTTATTATTGTGATTTCTTAAAGCTTGGAAAAATCAGTGGCTTGGTACAGCAGTAACACATATAGAATAAAAGAAGGCTTTCTTTGGCATATTCGTTGCATTTTAAGTTTCCCTTTCACATAGTTCAAGACAATGTAATCCCATTCCCCACTTTATAAACCATTTTTTTTCGTGATTGCTTCTCTTCGTTGCTAAGGAATATTCTATATCCACCCTTGCCATTAATATATACAACGTCGTTAAATTGCTAAATGTTAATTAAAATTTTAAGGGGAGCAATGGCTACGAGAAGTATTTATCCAGCTGTACCTGCTCTTGCTACTGCTGTTGGATTTTATTTCTTAGACAGAAACCATGTTAAGGTATGAATGTTTCCTATGAACAACATTATAAAATGGTATGTCTAGAAAATAAATTGTTTATGCAGTGCTTTACATATCTGAATTTCAAGATGTTTCAATATGTAGGAAATAAAAAAAGCCAATAAAAATATGAGACCACAAGTGAAAGATCAAGCGAAGATCCTTCAAAAGCCAAAATTCGCTCCACAGTTAGATGGTTTGCATTGTTTTGAAACCTTTGTGATGAATTAAAATCGCTAGAGCCCGGTTAATCGATTTGTATGTTGCTAACTTGAGCAGAATGATGAGTATGATAGACTATCTCTTATATTTTCTCACAGCAAGATTCTTTTTTTCTAATTTATTTCGAAAAAATAAACAAATTAGTTATTCAAATTGAAAATATAAGTGTCTGTCAAATTAATTTTTAAATTTTGTTAATTAATAAATATATTCTGGAAACTGTAAATAGTAATAAAAATAATTAATATTTAAACTTTCATATCGAGAGTATGATATGCCATATTAATTGAATATTTGACTTATCTATATTAATCTTATATTAATTTCATAACAACTTCAAATAACTTTTTGATGAAATTTAGATCTTTCATTAATAATTTATCTATAATTAATCAATACATAATTACTTATAAATTTATATCTAAAATAATAAAATTTCATCAATCAATTTATCTCTAAGTAGATGATTTTAATATGAGATCAACATGAATAAAATATATATTCAATTACAATGTCATACCAAAATATCCAACGATAAAATTTAAATAGTAACTATTTTGATTGATGTTTAACAATTTGAATAATTATATTTGCTATTTCACAAAATTTAAAAATTAATTTGACGTATACTTGTGATTTTAAGAACCAATACATGTATTCCCTCAATTTATTTCATATATATCCTCGGCTGCTTTTATTTGTTTTTTTTTTTTTTTTTTTTTTTTTTTGTATGTTTCACAATTTACTCTTGTATGATAAACTTGAGCTCCCGAATAAAGTTAAACTTTAAATATTTTCAAAATTTTAATTAACAACAAAAAATAGAGAAGCAAAAAGTAAAAATAATATTAAATTAGTCCATTAGAAGACAAAACTGAAGTCATATTTCATATTTGTCTGACTATTGTCTTGCTTGTTATCTAATACTTCCTTCAAAATAAAATATATAAAAGAAATTAATATATTTAAACTAAATTAATTTTTTAAATATTATTTTTTTTTTCATATTTTTTATTTTTAGAAATGGATCAAACGAAGGATCAAAGTTCTTATTCAAACATCTTCTCTTGATTGTCTCCTAAAAGTGTTGATTATGAGACAATTAAAGAAAATATTTAGAAAAACTATGATCTTTCATTTTGACAGAATGAACCAAAAAAAATTATTGTAGTCTTCTTTACTTTGGACGAAGTCACTGGAATTTCATCCTAATTTTTTTATATTATATAGGAAGCAATCAAAAAGAAGAAAATATATAGATATATATGTCCCCATTCTTATCACGCACTTGGAGAAAACATGGAGTTGTTCTATACCACATAATTGATGAGCCTGCAAGGTGTCCCTTTTGTAGATCTTACAAAGAATGTGTGGCTGAGAAAAGTAGTTTACCTGTACTCAAAATAATCAAATGAATCCTCTTTAGATTGAATTCAAAAATGCTGGGACAGATTCCAATTATCCTTAAAAATTGCTCTAAAGTTTGATATAGATCAATTTTGTGGGTTTATTCAAAGTTTAACAGAGATGCAATATTAGTGTAAAATAATTTTACAATATCTCGTAAAAACTCATGATATTGTTACTGCATAGGTTCATTTCTCAAATTAAAAATAACTGCAAAATAATGAATTCTTATAAGCCGTCACTGTAAAAGTAGCTTCATCGAGTCTATATTCCATTTTTAGAACGAGTCTATATTCCAAGCCATATTGTACAACAATTATGTTTTACTCAAGAAAGAACTAACTCATTTTAAACACGTATCATCAATATGTCACGTTGAATACGTGAACACTAAGTATCCTAAAACAATGCGTCTTACATATCTGTTAAAATAAATGACAAAACCAAAGTGTTTCCACAGTCAAACAATCAACAGCAGGTTCCTCAGTTTGAACGTACTACGTTGTTGCACGATAAAATCAGTAGAATAGTAAAATTTATTGCCAACATTAGCAGATGGATAATTATAAATACAATTTAGCTGATAAAAATAGATTTACTTTATTGCTATGGAGTTTATACAGCCAGACAGTTTATTAGAAATTATTTGGTCTTTTTTCACCAACTCATGATCTAAGGGAACAAAAAAAGTTCAAAAAAAGCATCAACTACCCTCACTCCCAAACCAACAAGCCGAGACTATCTCATTCCCTTTGATTTGTTTTCTTTTTAATTATACATCCTTTTTACCCAAAAAAGAACCTCCAAATTTTCAAGTAGTAATAATAACAAGGAAACTATAATGGATAATAACGTGGATCATCCAAAATAAATGGCTTCAAGAGATTGGTTTCACCTCTTGTTCTTACTATCATTTACCCATATTAGCAAATCTTCTAGCAACACCAAATAGAACATACTTGGTCACCAATCCTCTATCAAGACTACAAGCAAGAGCGATAGCACCGCCAATGACTAGCATCTTTGGTACGTTAACGCCCTGTGGTTTATCAGAAGTGATTGCACTTTCGGTTTGCGACAAGTCATTGGAGGATCCGATGGATTGTAAGTACTCAGGACTTACTTTTGTGTTGATACCGGCCATGAAAGCTGAACGGGAGAGTGGAGCTCCAGAAGCCCTTGCTTCTTGATAAGCACGCAGACCAGGCTCAATCTTTTGTACTGTTCCCCACATGCCTTTTCGTACTCCGAGCTTTGCAATTTCCCATGGAATTCCCATTTCTTCATGATGGAAGAGTAGAATTTCACATGCAGTTAGTTGACCATTATTTCTCTTTGATTCAACTGTCAACAAAAAACAGCATATTATCTTTGATCAGCAAACAAGTCTAGTGGTGAATGAATGACTAGTTCAAATTGTGAGTTAGTGCATGTTTGGTTTTGCAGTGATAAAAGTTGATTTTGGAAGAATTGATTTTGTAAAATTTATTTTACTTAAAAATGAGTTGAATGTAAAGTGGTTTATGTTTTGATACATTTATGTAAAAGTGAGTTCAACAATAAAATTCAATTGTAAAAATTACATTTAAACTTAAAATATGGTACAAATCATAGCTTCAAGTCAAAATTAATTCTGGAGGCAAAATCAATTCTCCTTAAGAGCAATCAACATGTCAAAATTAATTTACACCTCCAAAACCAATTTTGATAGCTCCAGACGTGGAACCAAACATAGGCTTAGACAACTCCAAATAGGTGACCTATTACACAAATTACACCTTAATTCAATAAGTTATCGACACAAACCTGCTCGAATGCACCAGCTAGAGTAGTACACATCAACACGTCTAGGTTTTTCTTTTCTTGGGATCTCAGGACAATCTAACCCCTAAAAGAAAGTAGAAAAAAATATAAGAACAACACAAATAATGCAGTGCAAAATTTAACCATCCTCAATTGATGTTTTCAAATATTCCAGGAAAAAATGTGAACTTTCTTCAAGTACCTTTGTGATACAATAGTAGGACCTCCCACATTCCCATATTCTTCGACCAATAATATATTCTCTGTCTTTGCAGAAGAAGGGGAACTGTAACACAGATAGATAGCAGCCATGATTAGCACATGAAAACAGATACCAAGACATTAAAGATTACACTTCAAATAAATAAATAAATCAAGTAGCACCTTTCGAATCCATAGCATTTTCATGGTTCCGGTAGTAGGACACTCTTCTAAGGTCGTCGACTTTATAAGCATATCATCCCAATTAGGTCGGAATTGATCATCCCAGAATAAATCCCTCACTGTCTCAGGGGTTGCATCCTCAAAAATAGTACTGCTTCGATATTGAGGAGGGCCATCCTATCAAATCAACAAGACAAAAATCAGTAACTTGAATCAGCCAAGAGATTTTACAGATAATATTGACAGCAAACTTCTATTGTATTTTGCAAATACTCAATAGAAATTCATTTAAGGAATTAAATCTAAGAACTAGCAGAAACAATACAAAAATATATCATACCTTTGGTTCTCTACGCCATGCCTGGTAACTCATAGTTGGAGTAGAACGATCCATCACCTGTATCCAAGGGAGACCTCCATCTTTCTCCTCCACAAGCTTGTATAAATGATGGAAATCATCCACTGTAACATAATTAGAATTATCTTCACTGGATTTCGGTGAACTGCACGGTTAAACAAAGTCAGATATAAGTCAATAACATACCATGTCCAAGTAAACATTCAATCCACACTTTCATTTCATTGCCAAAGTAATTGCATGACAGTGTACAGACCAATGAAATAATTCAACCAACCAACATATTCAATCTTATCCAAAATAGATGACAACATATCCAAATTATATTTATCCCTCAATCTTCCATTCTCAATTTCATTACTAGTTTAAGGAAGAAAAAATAAACAAGTGTAAATAACCATCATATACCAATTTTTGGGTAACAAATCAAAGAATCATATCCCTAATTTATTAAAAATAAATTAATAATAAAAACATAAACTCTAAATATATACCTTGTGGAACTAACAAATTTGGTGGGAGATGAAGAAGAAGATGAAGCTTTTTTATTCGTGTCTTTATTACTAATAACCAAAGATTCAGGGTTTGGAGTTTGCATTGTAATAGAAGAATTAACGAAAGGAGAAGACGAAAATCCAGGAGAACCTGAAGATGGTGAGGCAAAATCAAAAGACTTAGCCAAAGAAGTAGTCAATTTCTCTGTCCCCAAGCTAGCCCATTTGGGTTTCCAACACCATCCAACAACAACCCCCAAGAAAAACACTACCCACATAGGACTCAATAACAAACTCATCGTTGAACACAAACCCCAAATTTCAGGGTTTTCAACCATACAAGAAAAAGAGAAGGGAAAAAAAGATTCAAAAACGTAGAAAGAGAAGTTTGTGGGGGTAAATAAAGTAAAGGGCACCCCCAAAATCTATTATTTTTTATTGACGAAATGCGTTCGGCAGAAACTAAGAAGAAAAAGTTAAAAGGGGTTTGTGGAAGAAGTAACTGCAGAATATTTGAGGAGAAGAAAAAAAAGAATAAATAAAAAGGAGACAAATTTGGCGAAAAATCAGAGGGAGACAAAAAGAAAAAGATATGAGGTGTTTTTAGAAGGTAGATAGATTGATTAAGACACGATGGGTAGAAAGAAGATAAGAAAAGGGTTTATGGTTTGGGTTTGATTGAAAGAGGAGAGAGAGAAAGAGACACGGTGGTTAAAGAAGTTAGAAGGAACCAATGAGGGTGGTTTAAGTTAGGTGTTGGGTTTATGTTGGAGCCTTTTGTGTTTGTGGATATGATGATAATAAGAAAAGAGAATTTGAGGAGCCAATGAGCATTTTGGGGAAAGAGAGGCCAAATATAAAGAACGGTGGGAAACGAGTGATGTGGGAGGAAGAGAAGCGTGTGAATTTGTAGTGATGTTGAAAATGAAACCGAGGAGGGTATTCAACTCTTTGGAACTTGGAATTTCGTTGTTGAAGTCTAAGTTTCGTCAATTTGACGGTGTTTGTTTGTTGCTAGGTAATACGGAAAATGGGACTGAAGAAATTGAGTTTATAGTGGCGCGATTCTAAGCAAAAAGTTGATTGGTGAAAAGCTTTTTTCTTAGCCCTTGTTTTTCACGTTGAAAAACCTCCTTTTTCTTTCATTTTTCAGTATGTTTCACGCGCCACTACTCATAATCATTATTTATCATTTTCTTTAGTAAACCACAATTTTAATCATTGGAAATGTAGGGTCAATGGATCATCACTTTGGTTTTTTATCACATAAAAATTTTAAATTAATTATTGAATTATTATAAAATTTAAAAGATATAATTGATTATTATAAAATTTAAAAGATATAATTGATTATTATAAAATTTTATAAAAATCATAATTTATTGTCAAAATAATTTGTAATTGTTATAAATTAAAATGACTAATATTATGATCATTTAATGACTAATTTAAATTTTTTTGTTGAATCAAATGTTAAAGTATAAACATTCTATATTTTTAGGAGTGATTTAGCCCATTTTTTATGGTAAAATCATTTATAGTTTATTTATTTACAATTATATAGTATATAAGTTTTTCTTTAGTACTCCAAGTAACGATGAATGCAATTATAATTATATATTATTTTTGTCTTTATATATAAGACTTTGTTGAGAAAACTATGAGAATTAATAAAGTTGATTGTAATATTAAATTTATTTATAATTTAAATTGATTTTATTAGTTTATCTTTGAAGAAAAAGCATAAATTAATATTTTTATTATAGTATTTGTTACAAATTGCACAAAAAAATACTCACTTTAATAAAAAAAATGATATATTTAATCTAAAATTTATATCAAATACATTATTTTTTCTTATAAATAGAAAAGAAGGAGTATAAATAACTAGGGGTAAAGTAGTAAATAAATAACTTACGTAATTGGAAATTTGATGAGTCTTATAAAAAGGGACAAAGAGAAATCTCTATAGGATCTTATTATTAAAAACAGGGCACTTGTTAAAATATTAAAAATGTAAATATTATCTTGGAAGTGACACATTCAAATCCTTGAAAATTCGAATTTTGATATTTTCAACACAAAACTTCACTTTTATTTCTATTTTTAATTAATGAACAAGTCTTGTAAGGACATTTGTTATTATGACCCTAATTTAAATAGTTTATTATAAATATTAAATTTTATTAATTTAATTGTTAACGATAGATTACAAATTTTTACTTAATAGATTGGTTTTTAAATTTTAAACAAAATTTAAATTATTTCATACTTTATTAAATAAGTTTAAATGAATGCATAATGATAATTATTTTAAAATAAGTAAATATTAATTGTCAGATTATGGCTCTACTTGGTAAGAATATGAATGACAAATAAGTTAGTTTATACTTTATAGATAAATTTATAACATATAAACTATAGCCGATACGAAAAAAGAGAGTAAACTAACACTTTTGTACCCACTGTAGAGATTTGGCAAGGAAATTTGATCTCCCATCATCTTTTTATCACTTGTCTAAAGATAATTTATCGTATCATTGTTGCTCAAATGGAAGCTAAATACACGAAACTGGTTTGTGCAAGAAAGTATGTATGGTCCGCAAATCTCTTGTGTTCATTTTGTTGATGATCTTCCTTTTGCATAAATAGCCTTTTATTGAGCATACACGTTGCGTGATGCATTGCTTGGAGATGTTCTACCAACCATCTGGAAAAAGGATCAATAACTATAAGACTCGATAATTTTTTTAAAGAACTTTGATAACCAACTTCGTGATGACATTTTGCAACACACGAGGTTCATTCATGTAAACATTTTGAGCGAGTATAGTTAACACATCTTCGATAACAAAAAAAAAATCAAAAGGAGTTTCAATGAGATTCATGATAATTAAGTGGTTGGAAACATCGATGTTTGAGTTTAACTAATAAGATTACTATTTCAAAATTACTCCTTAGATTTATAAATTATCATCATACAGTATGATAACTAATCTCTCAAATCACATAATTATTAAATTATATGCTAGAACATTATATCCATTGCTCTTAAAATCATAGTTATTATATTATGATATTTTCCAGCTGTAGAGTAAGTTTACATTATTAATAATCTTAAAAAAGAAAAAAAAGTCTACAATAATTTGCTTTTAAATAGGAGGTAGGGTTAAGACCAAAAAATATATACATATATAGGAGGCAGGGTAGATTATTAATATTTTTTAAAAAACTATTCCTCTGTCGGTTTCTTTTTATGCGTCGTATTTGCATAATTTTTATGTTCTCATTTACTTTTTTATTTCAAAGTTTATTATATTACTTTTTAATTATTAATTAATTATTGTTCAATTACACGGTTAATATATAATCTTAAAAACATAGACAGTCATGGGAGAGTTCACTTTCATCTTTGTTCTCTCTATGTCAAACTCTCAAATCACATAGTTATTAAATTATATGCTATAACATTATATCCATTAAAAAAATCATATAGTTATTATATTATGATATTTCCAAGCTGTAGAGTCAAGTTTACATTAATAATAATCTTAAAAAAAAGAAATCTATAATATTTTGCTTTTA
>NC_021164.2:68790796-68798823 GCF_000331145.2 Cicer arietinum
ATATAATCCGAAGCAGGGTAGATTATTAATATTTAAAAAAAAAATCTGTATTACTCGATTTCTTTTTATACGTTGTATTTGCACATTTTTTATGTTCTCATTTACTTTTTGATTTCAAAGTTTAATATAATAGTAATTATTATTTTGTTAATTATTAACTAGTGCAATTGTTTTGTCATGCCTACTATTTGATTATAATATGTAGTGACTGACTTTTTTTATTTGACGGATTTAATGGCTGACTTTTGAAAATAAAAAACATCAACATATTTTTTGTCGTCTTTAATTTTTGTTATTTGATTGTGATTTGTGAAGCAAATATTTAATAATTAAAAGTATTACAACTACGTATTGCTTGAATTACTATTTAAGACCCAAATTGAATTAACATTTAATTTATATAGTTTTTCAACTGAAATAAGTATTTACTTTTTAAATAATAAAATGTTAATTTCTGTCAATATAAAAACAATGTATAACAAAATAAAATTTTCAAAATATTGAGATGTAAAATTTATTTTCATCTTGTATGAAAAATATTATTTAAAAAATACTTAATTATTATTAGATTATGTCATTTATTTTTGTTACACAAATCAGTTGAAGGGTTATTTTGAAAAGTGAATCTAAATAGATTTGTTAATTAAGTCAATGCACGATATGTACCTTGTGCTACCTAAAATATGTATAATATTAAACTACGTGCAGTTTGGCCTTCCGAGTAAAAAGTCATAGACACGGCTTTGATCGTTGTTTCTTTCCTAGATGGAAGCACATAATTAGACCAAACTAAAGGATTAAAGAGTACTGATATAAGTTTATACATTACTATTGAAAAAGGAATAAACTATAGTAATAAAATACTATACACACCTGACACCCACCAAGTTACACATCATTGTGTTCAATAGATCGACCAAGTCAGTATGCTAACCGCATTATCTGCGGCAGCTTATGTGGAATCTGATGCCGCAGCCATATATATATTCTTAATCTCTTTATTTTGTGAAAAATACATTTTTCATTCTTTTATTTTTATATCATTTTTTTTATTAACGCTTTAGATTTTTTTGTCCTTCACATTTTTTTATGTGGTATTCTATGTAGCACTTAAAGACATTTTGAATAAAATAATTTATATGTTATTATTATTATTCATATTTTAAATTATTAAATTTTTAATATATTTTTGTATTTATTTTATTTATATATTAAAATATTAAAAATAACTTGATTATATTTTATTTATAAATTAAAATTTAAAATTCTTAAAAGATTTAAATAAATTAAATAAATTTTTATTTTTTTAAATTTAATATCAATTTTAAATATTTTAATATATAAATAAAATAAATTGATTTTTCATTTTTTAATAAATAGAAAATTAATAACAACTATAACGACATGCAATGGCATAAAAAATATTTTATCAACTAATAAATATTATTTAAGTGACACGTGATAAAAATGAATAAGGGCCAAACAATCTAAACAATTAGCTAACTGGATGTCAAAAAATCGATTTAAAAAAGAAGACTATAAAACAAAAACAAAAAAAATTAAAACTTTATTTTTAGATAAAATAGAGGAATCAAAAATACATTTAAATTTTTTATTTGTTTATAAAATTAAATCTAAAAAATGTTAACATGTACTCTTGAGAGTTCAAATATTAATTTTATAATATAACTTCGTTTTTAACATCATTAACATGTGTCCTAACTACACACGTTGACATAATCATATAAATTTCGATTAATTAGTTAAATTTAAAAATCACTTAAATCAAAATATACGTCAGAATTTAGTTAATATCGAAAAAAGTACATACAAATTAGGTTAAATTACATATGTGGTCCCTTAACTTAATTTTAGATAACGTTTTAGTCCTTTATCTTTTTTTTTCTCCCGATTTAGTCCTTTATTCCTAACAATATCAAATAAAGTATGAAAATATGAGTTTATTTGAAGATTTGCGTTATGAATTTGATGAAATTTGTATTATACTGAAGAATATAATTAATTTTATGAGTTTCGATTGATTTTTTTTTTGAATTTTTGTATAAAAAAGGATAACATTGTTGAAATTTTAAAACATAAAATATCAAATTGTCACTTAAAATTAAAATAAAGGACCAAGTCGAAAAAAAAAAGATAAAAGATTAAAACGTTACCTGAAATTAAGTTAAGGGACCACAGATACAATTTAACCTACAAATTACTATCACTATCAGCAAGGTCTTTTTATCAAAAATGAAATTAAAGCCACGTTTTTTTAAAATGAGTCAATTCCTCATCAATAACTTTTCAATAGATAAACTTTGTTAACACCAGCATTCCTTATCTAGCACCGACCAAGGGAAACAATTTATTCAAGGGTGCCAATTTATGAACACAGAGAATAATGACAGAAGACTTTCAATAAATGTTGCCACAAAATAATATTTGTACATAAACCAAAAAAAAAAAAAAAAAATTAAAGGGTGCCAAATTATGAGCACGTAGAATTATGACTTAAGACTTTCAGTTAATGTGTTGCCACAAAATAATATTTTTACATAAACAATACAATTATTAGTTAAAAAAATTGAGGATGGTCATAGTCCACCTAGACCACCCCTTCTCCGTCCCGGAGAGTAGAGACTAACTCCTTGAAATATATATAAATGTTTATTAGAGAGGTTGTTTCATAAATGTTTTCATCGGTCCAAAATCTATTGACCATGTTTTAGATATTCATTTGCTTGTCAATTATGTCACTATGAATATTATGCAATTTGCAGTTTGGTTTGGCATTTCATTATCCACAATTGCGTATACAGCGTGCTGTGTTTATTTGTTTTAAACCATGTACTTACTAGCTAGCAACGGATTTTCATTGCATCCATTAATAGCAAGTTGTAATTACAAAGTTTGTCTTAGTTATATTTAGGAGAGCACAGACCAGTGGTTGAGGATGATATAAAGATGTACACATTTCATTTTAAATTCTGTTTCCCTAACTAAAGCAAGTTGCTTTTACCATACATTAACAATAATTGTGTGTTTGGATTAGCGGTCATAAAGTTTTCGCCATGGGTCCAACTTCAGGTTATTATTTGTAGTTTTATATTCTGATGTCAAAATAACATCGAAATGTGAAAAATAAAATTTAAACGTTGGACTTGTTTAAATTATATTTCTCGCATTAAACTGTTATTTTTAATATGAAAATATGAACTTATAAAATATAACGTGAAATTAAATGAGTGCCAGAGGGTCTATGATTATTATTTCAAACACCATAAAAATACCACGTTAAACGACGCTTTAGTAAAGTTCAGATGATTACTAATGGTAAGTTTGTTTGTTTGTTTTGTTTTGTTTTTTTTAAGTTTCAATTTGTCCTTAAGTAATTAAGAGTAACATTATGTTCAAATGAATAAACTTACGTTAATTTTTTTTCTTCTGTTTTTAATATAGTTTATACTCGAAACATATTAAATATTAAATATATGTATTTTTTCAGTTACAACTCAAACATTAATTTGTTAAGTTCTAAGAGTTTAATCTCTTTTATTTGTTCAACATTTATGGATAAATTTACATTGTTTTAAATTAAACTCTTAAGTAAAACTATTTAAATATAAACCAATTTTTTTTATAAAATAAACATAAATTGATCCACAACAAATCTAATATGATAAAAAAATTAAATTATATTTACTTTAATTTTAATCAACTAACTTTTAAACTATAAGTTATTGATTTTGTTTGTTTAAGATTTTTATAGTATTTTATCATGTTGTTATAACATTTTAAAAAAATAATTTTAAAAATAAAGTTCTAAATGAAAAGTTGATTTAAGTAATCTATCTAAAAATATTATTTTAAATATTTTATTTATTTGTTAAAATTTTTTAAATAATAAAATTTTAAAAATAATTAAAATGAAAAACTATTTTAATATTTTTTATAAAGATTATATTTGAAAACATGTCTTATTTTAAGAAAATAATTTTTATTTTATTAAAATTTATAATAATAAATATGTAATTTTTTAAATCTTAATTTTTTAATTGATAATAAATAAATATAAAATAATTTATAATATTTTTAATTAAATTGTTGTAAAAATAATTTAAAAAAATCTAAAACAAACGAGACAATAACTAGTTTTTTAACCATCAAGTAACTTCTAATAGTAGCTCAATTTTATGGAGGCGAAGTACGGAAGCATGTACATTTAGGAAAGTAGTTTTGTAAAACTTTGTTAAAGTACCAGTAATTAATTATGGACGGAGAATTTAATTTATGTGGGAGTTTGGTGTGAACATCCAGTGTTGGTGGGGAGTATTGTGTATTGTTGTGCAATCAAGTTCTCCATCGGTAAATGTACGGTGAGGTTGAATTTCAAAAACAAAGTATTATCCACTCACTTCTCAATCACGTGGCACTCACCAACGACTTCCTTTTCCACTTTGCCAATGTCTAGTTAGTCTACCATGCCACTATTCACGTTCACATTCACTTCCCTATTTTCAATTTCTTTCTCCGTCCACCGTCCATCTCATCATGATCTGCTCCACTAAATCCGGTTCGAACTGGCTCGACCGTCTCCGGTTCAATAAAGGCATCCCAACCGACGATGACCTTGACCTCGATTCCTTTCTCCTCAGAATCGCCGCCCATTCTCATTCTCCACACACCCGCCCCATCCACCCAACAAATAACCCGGTCCGAAAATGTCCAACCGTAACCCATGACCCACCATTAAGCGCTCTCCTCGCCGAACTCTTCAATCCTGGCACCAACCTCACCCTAATTTCCAAGAAATGTCCCCGGAAGCAAACAAACCCTAAAATCTTTCTCGCATCTTCGGCAACCACTAGTAGTCATGCTCCCGCCGGCGGAGACGCCGATGCGGCGGTGGTGGTTGAAGATCGGGGCGAGGAAGGGGACGAAGGTGATGAAGATTTGAAGGGTTTCACTAGAAGTGAGGTTACAGTGATTGATACGAGTTGTCCAGCGTGGAAGGTTGATAAATTCCTGTTCAGAAAAAACAGCGTTTGGAAAATTAGAGAGAGAAAACCGAAGAACAAGTTTTTCGCGAAGAAGAAGAGCAAAACGAGTCATGAAATCGACATCCATGGAATTGGAACCACAAAGTAAGAGCGTTGTTGTGTTTCAGTTTTCAACAACTTGTTAGTATAATTTTGAACTTTGTTGTTACTCATACTTTCATACCATAAATGCTACTGACTTCATTTTTGGTGTTTCTAAATTGGGTATTGCTATAATGGAATGTTTTGTGTTGTTTTCATCGTTATTTCATGCTGGGAATTTTGAGTTGCCTTTATATTTTATGTTGGTTTTGGTAGATTGCTCCCTTTCCTATTCAAGATTTGTGTTGGTTGGAGTTTATAATGATTATTATCAGTCTTACTTAGTTCATCAAAACAAAAAAAGCATAGTTCCTTTAACTGTTAATTTCTGATTGTTTCACAGTCTCACATGTGAAAGGTCTAAAATTAGATTTGAAACTGTTAGTGCAATATGGGAAAATCTTTAGTCTTGCCGTTTATTATGTCAGTTTCATGGGATTGGAATCTCACTCACCACTTCACAACTCTCTCAACCGATGGTTAACTATATCACTCGTAAGGGTTAAGGCTTTAACATTCTTTTTTAGGTTTGTTTCGGATAAACCATCAAATTTCCTTTTCTTATTTCTAATCTTAAACTTTACAAGTTTAACTGTTGCTGGAAAATGACATTTTTTTATGTTTCATATTCCTTTCCATTGTTCATATTCATTATAGATATTATAATATAATAATTATTTGCTTTATAGCACTTTGTGTGCACAAATGTAACTTTTTAAAGTTATTCGAGTCTAATATATCATGTTAGTTATGATTAGTTTACATGGGCTCCATAAAAGAAATTTCAAGTTTCAATTTTGTGTGATGCTTATAAGCTTCTGCGTTGACATGGGTCAATTGTGTATATTTATTACATCAAATGGGGTACCAACCAAACCTCATGGTATGTTTCAATAGCTTTCTGTATGTTGAGGCATGTGGTGTTGCATAAAATGTTTAACCACATAAGTATGTTTCGATACTCTTTATACCAGCTTTCATCCTCCTTCTGCTAGTAGCACAAGAAAATACAAGCAAGAACACATCTAACTGGACTATGGGTGGAGGTTATTGTGTTTGTGGTGCTTTTGTTCTCCAATTCCCTTTTACTGAGATGATTCTAATTCTCTTTTGTTGGGGTTAACTTGGAGATATGTTACCGTTATTACTGATACTTTCCTCTTTGTTGAATAAAAGTATGATGATAAATTTCTTTAACTATATACTACTGCTGTTGGTTAAACACCATCTGACAGCCAGAAGTACCTTAACAAGAAGGAGCGGAAGACGGCACATCATAATTATTGATTTTTCTGCTAGGAGACTCTGTTATAGTTATAGTGCTATGTTGCTTCTCACTGTGTTTTAAAGAAAACCCCCTATATGCAGCCCAGTTTTCTTTTTTCCTTTTACTTTAAACTGTTCATAATAATTTCAAAGTGATGATACTCTCACACGCCTCTCACTTTTTCTCTACTAGCCAGTAGTCGTTGTATATCCGACCAGCCCCTCTTACACTCTTCTAACTGGCTCAAATTATCTACACAACCATAATGAGGAAATTGATCATCATTCATAATTTTATCCTTATTTGTTCCTCGTTGCATTAAGTTTCAGGAAATTATTCTCTTTATACTTTTTAGTTTTTACATATGTTTTAACTCAGTTGCAATTCAACATGGAATTCCCAAATCCTTCAAGAGTTATTTCAATCTGATTACTCTAACATCATTATACATATGTGAATCTGTTATTGGTAGTCAGCTTGTTTTAATATTACCATTCTACACCTCCGTCTTAATTTCCCCTAAAGCTTTTTAGGAAATTTTCACTCAATTCTTTACGATAATTTGAAAGCAAACTAGTTTTCTTCCAAATGATGTTGATTTGTGTTTTGCGGAGTTAGGAAACAGCGTTTGCAATATATATTTGACTTTGGTTCTGCTAGAGTAGGCATTTAAAGAACTACAATGTTTGCATTTGTTCCTCTTTCCCCCTATCATGCAGATGATATGTTGATAAATATATCATATGCTGAACCATGTTGTTTTTTAAGTTGTGAAGCAAGTATGCAATACTCTCTCACCTCTGAAATAAGTTGCGATAAACCAATTGATAAACTTCTTTTATTTTATGGTCATTACATGGAATTGCTATCCACATTCCTGAATGTGGCATGCTTCAAATACATATGATTATGCAATACAAATAATTTTTATATTTCTTGTGCTGCCATATTCAGGGATAATGTAGTCAATATAGGAGGAGAGAAGCCTGTAAAGAAACTGAAGGTTATCTAATGCCTCATCCCAAAAAGAGGCAAGTGCATTTAACTTCGAGCTGCTTGTGGCAACTGACTCTCCATTTGATGCTTTAATCAGGCTGTATTGGTTGAGAATATTTGATGCGTAAGGGATGGAAGGAGATTGATTTAACTAGACTACAAAGTAGTCTAGATGGATTCGTCTTCTTCCTTTCATTTCTCCTCTTGAAATACTTCACCGTTCTTGTTGACTAGAAATATATCATAACACTTTGCTGCTTCCCTTTTTCCAGGGGTTACAAATCAAGAAAGGAAAACACATCTGTCATTTTAATAAAAGCAGTTGCATACTAAATGAGCATATGAACAAGAACAAAGTGTAACAAAAGCAAAGAGAACCAGACAATAATTCAAGTCTTTACAGGTCATTTTAGTTGAAATTTTAAGTTGGCTGCAGTAAGCAATGATGCAGGCTTCGCACTGGTACTATTTGATGGTGGCCCTACCTGTCTTCCATTGAGCACCAATCATACAAAAAACTAGAGTTCTAAACATGCAATTGTAGTGTCAAAAAACATACCTCTGTAAATGTCTCTTCCATTTTCCATAATTTGAAACTTTCTTTCTCTAATATATTTGCA
>NC_021164.2:68798923-68839076 GCF_000331145.2 Cicer arietinum
TTTCCCTAATATATTTGCAGCTGTTGCTTTTTTTTTTGTCATTTTTTATTAGGATCTATTCTCGTGTCAGGTGGAGAATCATATTTTGGGATAATTTTTGTTGAAAGTAAATTAGTTCAAGTTCAGCTTAGCTATTAAGAATGGCTTAGTGGCAAGAGTTTTAGATAGTTCGGGAGTCCTACCAGATTTTGTAACCCGTTGCGGAGTACCCCTAAGCCAAACATTTCCAAGACCAGTCTAAGGCTAATTCAGTCAAATGGCTATTACAATTTGATAAACCCTTCACAACTTAATTTGTTTAACACATGGCCAAAAAGACAGATTAAAGCAATGGAACAAACATCTTCCAATATATCAGCCACTGCATGCATGAATGATGAACCATGAACTTTCCATAAACATGAAGGATCAAAATTGGAGGGAATTGTAGTATTTGTTAATGTTAAATTTGTGATAGAGTATTAACACTTGCATGCATTAAAATAAAGGTTAAATTTTAGATCGTATACTGTTTTGAAATTTTTTAATCTGGTTTCATATTTTAAAATTGTGTAATTGGCTTTCAGAGGGTGTAAAAAAAAATTTGTGCTCAAATACATGTTCGAATTGATTAACATTAACATGTAAAATTTACCTCCGAATTGACCAATCTGTACAAAATTAAGGGTTTTTTTAGAAAATTTGTAGGAGAAAAGAAGCTTTCAAGAAATAGAAATATAAATTAATAATGTTTGTTTTTACAATGGGGCTAATTTCGGAAATTTGAAACTAAAAGGATCAAGTTATAGACTTATTTGGTTTGTTTAATTTATTTAGTTGGCCATTTATAAGTGATTTTTTCACTATCAAATTAGTGACTAATAGTTTATTTTTCTCTAATTTTTTGGTTAAAGTATTTCTCCCTCTATTTTGAACGTAGATCCATCAATATAAAGAATGATTGCATTGCTATTTGTTGATGTCAAAAATTCATAAGATGTAATACATGGTGCTGACAAGTCATTTCGTTGACGCTAATTGAGTTTTGCAGAAGCGCGTTCTTAGTTCTATGCATGTTCCTCCTCCTTGACATGGTGTTGATATTGTTAATGCAAATCTTCAAATGTTTAAAAAAAATGAGGCATTGAAAACTAAATTTATTGTGTCAGTGGATAATGCACAATATAATGATAGATGTTCAAAAGAATTAAAAGCTATAATTGCAAGGTACCATAAATTACTGTTGGATGGAAAGTTTTGTTTCGAGTGCGTTACATACAAAATTTTCTTGTTCAAGATGGTATTGGAAGGGTGAAATTCATCGGTCAATTTGAAGCAAGATAGATTGCGAACTTTCTCTCAAATAATTCAATTAAAGTTTTGTGGTAAAAAATTAATTGCGCCCTACTTGTTGGTACTCCACCTAACAAACGTTGTGAGTTGCAATGCAGTTCAAAAGAAGTGTTTCAATGTTGACTTTTTCCCAATCATCTTTATCTTGGCTCTTGCCATTCAAAGTCAACATCTATTACTACCTAAATCTAATTCTATATGTAAGTTATTTCCCGACTAAACCAAATGTGTCATTAATAATGACAAATGACATAATTCTAAACAACTTTCCAATTGTCTAAATAAGACGCATCTATACAATTTATAATAAGTCTTAGGTCTACCTACATATATACCTAAAGCCTATATATGCAATAATGGTTTTGTGTAGCATGCATTCATCATATAACAACATTTAATCTTTCTTAAAGTTATCTAGAATTGTCATGCGACCAATAACTACACACAACAATCTAAAGCACATGTTTTGGCCACTTTATAAGCTTAAGCCATATCATTTTTTTGGTTCACTTGGAGTCTATGTCAAAAACATAAAAATCTCAATTCAGTAAATGTATCCATATGAACATGACATTCAACAACCATTATGCTATGCTGCTTGTCATTACTCAATCTTAAGGGTATGTATTGCTATGTTTCTATTCCTTTTTAAATGTTCATTACATAATTATTCAATTTGACATTTTTAAATCTTTACATATGAATTAGGCATGTGAACCAAAAATTGTAGTTTCACACGATCATAGTTTCATTTATTGAATTCTGTTTTTGTGTGGTTTTATTTGCAGTTTCACACGAACAAGTCAATTTGTCAAATAATGATATGGATTTCTGACATAGTTTAAGGCAAATGAGAACTTATGAGATGAAGTATGATCCTTATAGTGTAAGTACTTTAACTAAAATTTTCCATTGAGTGTGTACTATTTTTTTTTTATGATAGTGTTGTATAATTCAGTTACTAATCTAAAAAATGGCACCATTTAACTAGAGAAGGGTCAGCTACAATGTTTGTTTACAAGAGAATTTGGTTTGTCAGTTACAAACTATTGTTTTTTAACTGAACTAAGTGAAAATGAATTTGAAGTAAGAGTACACAAAGAGGAATGAGACATTTTCTTCATAGATTAGTGGTTATGCTTGAATGATTTTTATGGTATAAAGTTTGGTGGTTGGATTACATTGTGTCATACAACACCGAAATGTTTGTCATTGTAAGGGTCAAGAATAGGCTTGAGAACGAGATCAACCCTCCTACGAGCAATCCTCCAATAAGGTTTTCATTGAACCGTCCCATTCTCAATTACAATCTTAATAATGGATTTACTCACAATGTTGGTGGCGCAATGAGGCACAAATTTCCAATGGTATTTTTTATCATGCATACGTTAAGACTTTGATTGATGAAGATATTAAATCAAGTGTATTGGTTTGTTGTATATGTAATAAAATGATTATAAATGCCTACATTAAATATTTGCTAATGATTTTAAAAAATTGTTCAATTACATTCATTTTCTCTAAAACAGAAGTTGCAATGGGTTGACTTTTGTAGTACTGTTTTTAACAAGACATATATGAATTTGTGCTCATGGAGGCTAGAGAAATTTTTGCAAAGCAAGAAGATCATTGAAAGGGTTACAGTCAAGCTTGGTGTTACTAATGCCATTGAAAACAAAGCCATTTACATTCGAGTGAATCATACTTTAAGATTGCAAACAACTTTGGCTGCAGCTGCTGCCAACTCCACACTCAAACCTATATATAATTTTGAAGAGTACTTTGCTTAGTCTTAGTCACAACTTGAGGGAATGCTTTAATATAGTGTTTTCTTGCTTCAGTGCTTGAACTTTAAAGCTTAGTGTAAATTAAGCTTAATTTTTAATTAAGACTATTGTTTTGTGATTAAGTTTTTGTAAATGTGACTCTAAATCTATTGTAGTCTTCAACTTACATCTAAGTCATCATCATTAGTCTTCTACTTTAACCATTAAGCTCATAAAAATTAATTCAGGAAAACTGATAAGACAAACTAATGAATTACATGCTAACTGATGCAGCCTCCCTGATAAGACGTACATTATGATCACAAATATCATTGTTATCAACACATTACATGAGTTAAGAATGATGAGTTGTGCATTTTGATTAAGTATTATCATGGTTAATATGACAGTAAGATAAAATCTAACAAGCCCTCAAGTTGGCCTCATATCTCTATGTTTAACCTATGCACATATAGTTGTCAGTTAAATTAAAAATAATCAGGTTTTTAGGAATTAATAAGATATACATGATTCATAGTTTTGAAGTTCAAAATCTCATCAAGTTATTGAGTTAGCATGTCTTATGTGTCCAACTATGTCAAATATTTACCAAGTCATTGAGTTGTAAACTTTTCATCACCTATCATTATGTCAATCTGTTGGACAAATTATTCCTACTAAAAAACTCACCTTGAGCAATGAATGATATAAATGATTAAGTTGTCACTATCATTGCTATTAAAAGTCACGTGAATTTGTAATCTTATCTTATGGACACAAATGCAAAGATGTAGGATGCATATCTAACTAGAATGTGCAGAGTTGTTGTTGTATCCATTAAATGAAGGATCAATTTTTTTAAAGTAAAACTCCTTAAGAAAAATGCTTTAATAACTCATGGGAACTTAAAATGTAAATTATGTAATCATAGCACTTGAACAAGCTTTTGTTATGAGTTAATTCAATGTCTACAACACATTATCATGATCTTATCCTTCCCTCTATTGGATGTATAATACACGTGGGGGACATATTTGCTTCCCAATGGTTGAACTAAATGTTTAAGCCGCCAACATCATTGGAATCATGTGTATTTCTAATGTTATCTTATTTTATGGACAAAAATGCAAATTTGTTGGTTCATATTCATGCCCAGATGCCACCGAAAATATTAGGCACTGCCTAAAATTGTGATCAACCACGAAGTCCCCAGGATAAAACAGTCCAGATACTTTGTATCGGAGTTCTAACACTCGTAATATGGCACAATGACCACTCGAAGGAGAAGAAAGAGATGAATGGCACAATGACCACTCGAAAGAGAAGAAAGAGATCAAGCACATAGCCAAAGCCAAGCAAAGCCAGGGCGGGCGGACGGCGGCGCGCGTGTGGTGGTCAATATTGCTTGCGTTCTCCCTCCTTCACAAAATTGGAGTGCCCCTTGGGGCCCTCCCCAAATTCATTACCTCCACCTTATATACCCTACTAGTGTGTGGTATCCCTCCAATGTGGAACTTCTCAATTTTTTCAATTCACAACAACACTAACTCTCATAAATGTCATCATTATTTCCAATGAACTTTCATTAAAAGCATTATCATTTCCAACATTTTCCAATGACAAGATATGATACACATTATTTCACATACTACAAATCTGCTGTCAATAAATCAATTCAATCTATTCATTTAGTTGCTCAACCCTCATAATATATACATGAGAATGCACATGTCATCATAGATATCTTATACCAAGTTGCTCAATCTTAACATATAGAGTATAATATTGGTAGTCTTATTGAATATTGGTAGTCTCAATCTTAATGCAAAATAGTTCAATTAAATAACTTGAGCAATAAGCTTTTGACATGAGTTATTCCAATCTCTAAAGCAAAATCAGATTTAGGTTGTCTAAACATGATTGTCTAAAGTTTAAAAATGTTACTGACACTCAATTTTCACTTAAATTTGTTTGAAGGATTCTGATAACGAGTGGTGCCCTAAAAAAAAAAAAGATTTACAATTGGAATGGTTCATTTTGCACCATCAAGATCAAGTGAGATATTTTATTTAAGGACATTGTTAAATTATGTCAAAAGGCCTGAAAGTTATGAAGATATTAACCATGAATAATGTGGTTTATAAAACATTTAAAGAGATATGCTTTCATAGAAGTTTGCTAAATGATGACAATTAATACATTAACTTTTGAGAAAAAAATTTGCGACCTTATTCATGTGAGACCAATTGATAAGATCATAGTTTGTTTTAAACAAAACATAGAAATAATGAGCCATGACATTTTGTATAAACAACAAATAATTTTACAATTTTCAAGTATGTATTTTTTTTTTTACAATTATTTAATTTAAAATGTAAGATATAAAATATAATATATAATACATGTAATATAATATGTAATGTATGGTATAATTATAATTGTTTTTTATACCACATTAATTTAATATGTAACATCTTAACTGATTGAAAAATTACATTTGTGGTCATACTAATTTTTTCAAACATATATTATGGTTTAAATATGTATTTAGCCCTTACAATTATAACATTTTCTTATTTTGATACTGGTAAGTTTTTTTGTTTGGTCCACATTCCTGCAAATATAGTTTAATTTTATAAAAAATATAATATCGCGAAACCTAAATATAATTAAAAAAGAATTTTTTTTAACCTAAAAATAAACTCTCAATATAATTCAATTATAACATTTTTTTAATCTAAAATTAACACCAAATATTTCATTCTTCTTCCATAAAAAAAAATCCCTAAAATTAAGAAATTCACTTGAATACAAATTTCAGGTAATAAAATAAAAAGTGTGAAACTATCAAGCATACATTTTTGTTTGTATTATTGTTATTATTATTATTATTATTATTATTATTATTATTATTATTATTATTTATCAAATGAGTCATTTTATGAAATTATTTATTTTAGTACAAAGTATAATAATTCCTGGAAAATTGTGTGTATAGTAACAATTGAATATTAAAAAAATAATTAAAATTATATTGAAATTTATGAATGATATTTATTTTAAAATAATTTTTATTTATTTATTAAAATGATACTAATTATGAAATAGATAAAATATATAAAAAAAATTAATTTATATGTACTGTATAAAAAAATATACACAGTGGATAAATTATAACCAATCATATAAATAATTTTATAAATAATTAAAATAAAAATAAATTATAATGTTAAAAAAATGAAGTAAATCATTATTAATGATTTTTTTTACTCAAATCGTTATTAATCACAATTGATTTTATAAAAGTGTATAAATTAAATTAATTTTAAAAAAAGAAGCTTGTAATTTTTATCATGATTTTCCATTGATATGCTCCTTGGCCAGGATTGCGCAGCACTTAGCAGTTTGACTTAACTGCCAGTTTGCACCTCCCAGTCCCGCCCACAATCCACATAAACATGACATGCTGACTTCCCTTCTCCTTCTCGTTAATATTTGATTAGAGAAATGGCGCTAGCACTTACTCTTTTCTCTATTCGTCCTTCTTCTTCTTCTTCTTCTTCAAACCCTTCTCACTTCCTTCAACCCTCACTCCGTTCACCCTCAACCTTATCTCCTTTTCTTCATTCTCAACCCTCCTTCTCCCCCCTTATCATATCACAACCACAAATCAATGACTCTTCCCTTTTCCGATTTCAACCCTCCATCCACACTTTCTTCCACTGCTGCTGCACTACCTACACCGCCAATACCGACGTCCAATTCGGTATTTCACTTCTCATTCCTCACACTCAATTTTTCAAACACCTTATATGCAATCTCTCATTTTTTTTTCTTTCATTTTCAGGAACACTCGTCTCTTTGTTTGAAGAAATCGGTATTAGCTTTGAAGAAACCAAATTGCTCTTGCTCAATGCACCGGAACTCACATCAATACCAGTGGATTCATTGCGTGCTCGCGTTCATTCTTTGCATTCTCTCGGGTTAGATCGTGTTTCAATTTATTACTTAGTTATTAAACGCTTCACTGTTTTAACGGATAATGAAATTGAACACTTGTTAAGCTTTTTGAGAAATGAATTACAAGGACAACTTGAACAAGCTAAGCTTAAGCGTCTTTTATCGGATAATGAACCTAAATTCTTGGCTGGTTTTCCTCAAAAGGTTCAATTGCTTGTTGAACGTGGGATTCCTGTTGATAAAATTGTGCGTGTGCTTAACAAAGTGAATTTGTCAAAGGCACTTTGTCATAGGTCAATGGATGAAATTGATAGAATTATAGGTTTTTTAGAACCCTTTGGTGGTATTGCTTTGATTGTGAAATACCCTCCAATTCTCAATTATGATTTGGATTATCAGTTAATTCCGAGAATTAGAGTCCTTACTGAGCTTAGTGGAGGAGATGAGTGTGGTACTGGGAAAGTGCTGAATAGGTTTCCCATTATTTTGAATTATAGTGTGGAACACATCGAGGAACATATACAGTTCTTGAGGTCTTTTGCAGACTTTGATGATCAACAAATATTTAGGATAGTATCGGTGTTTCCAGCAATTTTTACTAGTAGCAGAGAGAGGAAACTGCGCCCTAGGATACACTTTCTCAAGGAATGCGGGTTAGACTCGGGTGATATCTTCAAGTTCTTGATCAAAGCACCCGTGTTTTTGAGCATTTCGTTCGACAAGAACCTTGCGTATAAGCTTGTCTTTTTGCTCAAGATTGGGTATAAATATAGGACGAAAGAGTTGACAGTGGCAATCGCGTCTTCTACTAGAATAAGTTGTGAGAATATGCAGAAGGTGATGAATCTTTTCTTGAATTATGGGTTTTCATCTGAAGACATTTTTGCTATGAGCAAGAAGCATCCACAGATACTGCAGTATAATCATGCCTCTCTAGAGAAGAAGATGAAGTACTTGATAGAGGATATGAATCGTGACATTCAGGAGTTGCTGGATTTTCCTGCATTTCTTGGATACAAGTTTGATGACAGAATTAAGCATAGGTATGAAATAAAGAAGGGTTTAAGGGGTGGACAAATGTCTCTCAATAAGCTTTTAACTGTTTCTAGTGAGGTGTTTACTGGCAAACCAAAGAAAGCTTCTTCTGTAAAATCTGAATTGAAATAAAGGTGATCATATTAATCTTATTCTCATTTCGTTGTGCATGAGTTTTGCTGCCCCTAGGTAATTTTGTTTTATTCCTTATGATTGGCCTTTACCAAGAACAATATGTAGAAAGAGCAATACTTTTGATAAATATCCCCACTACTAAGGTGTTGACAGAAGAATAAAAAAATGAAGTGAGACTAGGTACAATCAACTGCTAAAACTTGCAAACCTGACCATCAAGACAATAGACAACAGTGTTTTACAAGTAGCATAGTTCTGGTGCAAATTACCTTATTTTTCACTAACAATTGCTGCAATATTTGCTGCTTTTGTGCTGTGGTATACCAACCACAAGCGAGTGAATTAACATTTTCATCCTAGAAATTATAAGGGTTTGGACAATTTAATCCATCAAATTAGAAAAATAATATAAGTCAACTCAGTTTTTTTTTCTTCCCGAATTAAGCACTACAATTTAAAGGTTCTATGTCTGTCTTGATGCAACAAGATACTATCTAAGACAATGTATAGGTCTTTCATTAGTTTAGGTGATGCTTTCTAAAACGGTGTTTTGGTGGTGGGACTATAATTGTATGACATTCTTTTATTTAAGGGGCTGAATTGTTTGACGCTTACAATTTGAAGTACCAAAATATTGATTTATTCAATCATAAATGGATTTCCTTAAAGCATTGAAGAAATTGGGTTTGTTCTTTTCTCTTTCCATTGCATGCAATGTTACCTGCACAATTTACCGAATCAATAGGATTGAGTTTGTGACTTTGCAGAAAGGTACTTGTTGAAATTCAGCCTTACGTACTTAGTAGAATTGATCTTGGTCATCATTAATTTGGATACCATTCTTATCTATTTGGCCGTCCCAGTTATTGGTCATATTTGGATGGAACATCGTGCTTCTTGCGTCTATTAGATGACTACAAAGTCCACATATAGGCAGCAAAAACTGTGTATTTTGAATAATAAAAAAAAAAAAAAAAACGAAGTGAGACTAGTTACAATCAACTGCTCAAACTTGCAAATGTTACGTGGCCATCAAGACAATAGTGTTTTTGAAGTAGCAATTTTCTAGTGCAAACATAAAACCTTTAAAATTGTGGTGCTAAATTGAGGGACTATAATTGACTGACCTTCTTGCTTATTTACTCAACCACAAATTCATTTCCTTGATGTAGTGAAGATATTTTTGTTTTCTTTATTTATAGGATGCAATATTGTTGCCTGCACAAGTAACTGAATCAATAGAATTGTCTAGTTAAACACCTAGCCTTATATATATACATATTTCTAAGAATATATCTTGGCCACCAGAGTTTTGGATATCATTCGTGTTTATTTTGGTTGGGATGTGGGTGTATATTGTCAAATAAAGAAGAAAAACGGAAGAGCAAAAAACATTAAAATGGGACTACATATTTCCATTTTAAAATGTTCTGATTGCCATTGCTCTATTGGTGGACACAATCAAATTTAGTTTGACAAGTGACACCCTGAGAAATAAGTCAGAAAATGGTGTTTGATCCGAGTGACCAATGACAAAATATAGCAGCTTCAGGCGTCTATGTAAGATGCTGACCAATATGATTATGACCCAATGGATTTGCAGTTTTCTGTTCTGATAACCGGACATCCTTATTATAACATTTTAAAATGCTCTTGCTGCTCTGCACATCTTGTGGATTATGGAACAAATACCCTATGCTTTGCCCCAAGGAACAACACTTTACCTACCTTGTTAAAGTAGTAAAACCAGATACATTCAAGAAAAAATCAATAGAAGTGTTAGCAACACTCTCTTTAACACACATTCTAATACACTCTATTTTATTGGTTGAAATTTCACATGAATCCCATCAAATTATGTGAGTTCCATTTAAATTTGGCGGGACTCGCATGAATTTTAACCAATGAAATAAAGCGTGTTAAAAAATATACCTTAATGAGTGTGTTCCTAGCATTATTCAAAATTCATTGCACTTCAACAAGACTACTAATCAAAGAATTCTTGTTCGGTTGTTATACTCTATCACTTGGGTTTCTCTTGGTAGCCAACATTTACTTAATCAACTCTATATAGCACATAAATAAATTTGCTAGACAAATAAAGGACTAAAGTGGAAAAATTATTTGAAATTTTACAGTGTAAGCTGGAAAAGCAATAAACACAGAGCAGAACAACACTGATTATTAAAAACACGCAGACGACATTGTTAGAGAAAAATATGTGTTGTTGAAGTTTTCAGCAGCACAGTCTATTTGTGTATCTCTTAATCTTTCATTTTACAATCACTAGCCATCCGTTGGAATTTCCTATGCAACTTCTAGCTCCAAAGAAAGTGCAATTATTATCCGCTAATCATGTACAAGCGCTTGTGTTGTTACAAAATGAGTTTGTCGTGGAATGACTTTCATTCTTTGAGAGTGGGTTCTTTTGCTGGTTCAACCACTATAGGCTCCAATGGATCGGCTTCACCGTCTCCTTTGGGTATAATGAGTCCATAACCTCCTTCTTTTCTTTTGTATACAATATTAATCTCCCCTGAAACAAACGAAGTACATTTAGTTACCACACAAGATAGCAATAAAACAGAAGAGGAACAAGAAAATGGTGTGAGAAACAAGGCCAAACGAAAGATAGCTAAACAGTATTTACTCACCAGTTTCTTCATTTCGAAAAGCATAGAAGTCATGATGAACATTTTCCAGCTGGTCAATTGCTTCGGACACGGTTAAAGGAGGCATGTCAAAGTATTTGGTCCGAACGACCTGTAAATAACAAAAGAACAACAGCATCACGTGTTAAGTAATGATATATCAATCAACATATAGCACAATAGCAAATCTACTTCCAAACTTGACATTGAAGTTTTTTCTTTTCAGTTCAATTTCTAGAATATATCACACAGCCCAAGGCTAATATTTCAATAAATTCATGAAAAGGAAACAAAATTAAAGGAGAGAAAGAAAACAAGGTTGAAAAGTATGAAGTACGAAGTACCAACCTCTTCAATAAATTCTTGTTCCTCCTCCTTTTTCTGTGGCGACATTTCAATTTCATCCTCCTCCTCTGTGGGTAGTGGCAATACGGCCTCCCTAAACTTCAATCTATTGGATCCCTTCATGTGGCGACCATGATCTGTCTCTTTTTCCTTGATCTTTCTCAACTTTCTCTGAATGATTGAGGACACTAAATCTATACTTCCATAAGTAGTTTCTGCATGTTCCTCAGCGCGCACCACCCCATGTCTCTTTGTAAACAAAGTCACCTAATGCAAATCCAAATCAACTAGTAATTGATTCAACTTGAACACACATTGTATCATCATTTTTCCTTTTTGTCATTCCTATCACCTTTTAAATTGTGCTTGCAGTTGCACTAACTTGATATCTACTATATCTACTCTATTACATCATGACAATATAGAAAATTGCAAGAAATGAGACCTCAATTACAATTTCACAGACCTAAAAAACGTTAATTTCACTTATTGCTACTACTTTTTTAAGATCTTGAATGGTAGGTTATCAGTGGTTTGGTTAGGGATAGAGATACTAAAAGAGTTATTAACATTTATCTCTCCCCTAATATATATACCAACTACTAACATTCACCTAAAAAGAAAATTGAAAATGAAAGCGATCGACAAACCTCGCATCTACGTGTTCTAGGTCCACGTCCAAATTCTCCTCCCCCACGAGTGGATAGCCTGACATCAACCTCTCTCACTAGGTAGCTATGCTTCTCAATTGCCCTCCCTACTTTCTCCTCCACGTGCTGCTTCACCGCATCACTCAGCTGAATTCATTTCATTCACACCAACACATTACATTTATTCATTCCTATTTCGTAACTTAACTTCAAATCGGAATTTTATTTTCTTTTTACTAAACTGAAGATAAAATAAAAAGTGATGATAAATGGAATAGTTAGATACCTCCATATTTTTACCCTGGATGATTAATTTTACGGAAGAGAGTGGGCCATCCCACGACATCCGAACGTTGAGTGAACCACCGCCGCGTTTGGTTGGTGTGGTTGCGAATGCGGCGGCATATTTGAATTTGAGGGTACCTCCTCCAAAGAAAGTTGTGGAGGGTATATTGGTCTTTGACAAGTGAGGAAGACAGCGCGTGGGATATGGAGAAGAGGGGGGAAGGGTTGTGTGGAAGTTGAAGTTAGTGGCTATTGCCATTTGATTTAATTTGAGTAGTCAGAATAATAATTGTAATGAAATGGAAATATGGTATATTAATTTGAATGAAAAATCTTTGTAGGTGTCTCTGTATTAGTGGTTTTCTGTAATGTATGAAGAAAAGAAAGGGAAAGGACAAAGGTATAATGAAGATGAAGATAACGGTGAGAGTGTGGGTGAAAACGTTAAATAACGGTTGTCTCTTTCTTGTTTTGGATGATGATGAATATTCAATCGTCTCATACGCGGGCCATTCTCCAACCCACTACTACTTTATCCATAACTCAATAAATTTCAAATGTTCATATACACAAATCACCTCAATCATAACCGATGCATCATTATTTATATTTAATTTTTAATATAATTATATTTAGTGTCATATATATAAATAATTTTGACATATTGATTGTATAAAAAAGTTTATATGAATAATATATGACAAAAAAAAAGTTAGAATGAGAAAATAATCTCCGCATCTCTAAATTTATTTATTTTAAACTCTTTATTTATTTCAAATAAAAATATTTTATATTAAAAAATAGATAGTTTGATTACATTATATATTTTTTTATTAAGATATAAAAATTTAACTATAATAAATTATGCATGTTTTTCAAAATATATAATTAAAAGATTACATCATTTACATTTTTCTTAATAATAATAATGAAACAACTTAATCTTTAATTGAATTTAGAAATAATTATAATTCAAAAATATATAATGAAGCTTATTACTTGTAATGAGATAACTTTTAATTTGTAACAAAATTTATTTCAATTAATTAATATATCATTTATTTTCTCTTAATGTGTGGTGGAAAAATATATTTTTATCGATTGATTTGATGTTACTAATTGATTTAATTGAAGAGAAAAAAAAATTCAACATAAACTTTTTACAGAGACTAAAACTTATATTTTTTGCATTTTGTGTTAAAAGATTAACAATGTGAGATATTAGAGGCTAAAATAAAATTGTTTGAATTTTATAAAAAATTAAATAAATTTTTTTATTTTACAAAAACTAAAACATTTTTTGTTTGTTTGTATTTTTAAATATTTTAATAATATACTCATTAACAATTTAACATTTTTTTACAAATAAAATTAGTTTAATTGAAACATTGAATTGGAATCACTTTTTGTTTTTAACATTGAAACGATTAATATTTTTTTGACTGGGTGAATTTACTACTTTAGAACTGAGATGAAGGAAAAAGCACTTATCAAACAAAAGTCAGATGGATCTTTATGGTCCAGTCTGATTAGCCCGAATAAAACTTTAACTAGCTAGCCCGTTTGTCATTCGGCTGGTCCAATACCATATTCTCCATACGAATTTTCAAAAACAAAAATATTAAGAAGAATCTTTCACTAATGTGTACGTGCTTCAAGTTAGAAGATCTCATGTATCGATCTCATGTATCAACGGTCAAATATTGATCCTATTGAGTTAGATATTATATCTTTAGTTCGAATCTAATACATTACATTTGTACGTAAATTTATTTACCATTTTATATAAGAATCCAAAAAAAAAATTAAAGTTACTATGTCTTTAGGTGGAATCTCTCTAAAGAATCATAGTCATCATCCATCTATAAGGAAGAAGAGCACTGCCAAATGATCAGGAGTTGCCTTCCTCATTTTTAATTATTACTATAATTTGAAGGATACAAATAACAATTTGTTAAGTTTGTTGTGAACTAATCAAAACTAACAAGGGCATGATATAGGATGATAAAGATAAATGAAAAAAATTGAAGTAAGAGAGTGAATATATTATCCTTTTATTGCGTAGTTTCTATTACAATATTAACTCTATTTATAGATTACAAGTACATAGACATTCAATAATGGATTTAGTGGACATAATATTCATAACACTTTCTGTCGAATGTCCATAAGTGATATGTCACATTAAAATTTAACTAGGAAAAAAAATAGTGGAAGAGAACAACTCTAGTGAAGGAAAAAGTGCAACATTCTTTATGTGGAAATTGCCTCATTAAAACTTTACCAATAAAATCTAATGGAACAAAACTTTAGTGAAGAAAAAAACAGTGCAAAATATATTTATTTCTCCCTTCACGTAGACAATGATCTTTGAAATGATGAAAATTAGTCTTTTGTTGTAGTCGATGAAAAACATTACTTGACTATGAATTTGTAACAGCGTATCGGATATTATCACATAAATAATTTTGTTGACTTTACAAGTTTTTTTTTTTTAATATGTCATTGTCTCAACTGAGCAGTGTAAGTGCAGACAAACCATTATCTTCATAAAAAGCTTTTGTAGTTATATTTATCTAACACAAACTATTATTAGTCCATTGCAGGTGTTGAATCATATGCTTCAATTAAAGCACCTTTTAAAACTTCTTGTGTTGTAAAATTTTGTTATCATTTAATGATATTGTTGTTACGGTTTATTTCACATATTTCCATGAAATTATTGTACTTTCTGATGTAAACAAATAACTTCTTTCTAATCTATATCATTATGATAATTAAACAAATAACATGTATCACTAATATAGCAAAGTATATATTTGATTTAGTACCAATGTTGTTATATATATAAAGAAGTTCTTTTGTCTAATAAATGAATAACAAACAAGTAGCAAGATATATTCATTTAATTGCACTAATATATAATCAATTATGTCAAACTTACTTTATTAGTTCATAGACCACTTTTTTTTTCCTATTAACTTCTTTTCTTATTTGAGGATTTTTATATTTAGAATCGACTCATCTCCCACGCTTCACGTGCGATTAAGACTTATTTGCAATATTATATTGTCCAACATAGACGTTTATTTTGATATGAGCACTAACAATTGATATTAGTTTTGTTTAACTTTGTAAATGAAATATGCTTCGAACTTTTTGTTCACATTGTTTTATCATATGATCAATATAAGATAGTAATATATTTTAAGTAATTCGTTTGAAGTTCTGGTTCATATTTTCAACTACTTATTTTCTTCCTTAATGGTGAGAAAATTAGTTCATCAATTGATAATTACTTAATTGACTATAAATAAGTCTCCAATTATTTGCTCGCAATTCTTTATATTAGATGAAGATTCATATCAAATATATTTACCTAATATTTTTTTAGAACTTATCTTAGTGTATTATATTGGAGCAATAGAGATAGACACAACACATCCAAAAACTTACTAAGATGAGAAATATTAGAATTTTAACCTAAACATAAATGATTGCATTTTCTCAAAGTATAATTTTTAAGTCATGACCTCATAAATATCAGTCATACAATTAACTATAAAAAATTAAGTCTAAATAATTCTACAATCGTATCACTTTAACAAAAAAAAAAAATTACATATGTGTTACTATTATAAAATAGAATTTTAGGTAGAATATTTTAGACTCAAATATTGAGAGTATTTGATTTAAAATAGTAAATGATTTTCATTAACACAACTAAATATTTATAGATTTCATAAAATAATTTCAAATTCAACAAGTAAAAAATATATTTTAAAGTGATATTACAACAAATTTACAAATTTTTTTGGACTTAAATATTGAAAATATTTCCTTTAAAAATATGTACGATTTTCAAATTTAATTAGCATTCAATATTTATAGATTACGTACAAAAAAATTCATGCATAGATAACAATAACATAATATTAAAATTGACATATCCCAACCAAACAATATCATAAATTTCCAAGGATATATGAAAAGATATTATACTTAGAGGAGGTAAACTTCTCCATCTTTCATATGAGTTACTACATCATTGTATTCATAAAAAATCACTACACCACTATTAGAAGTAATAAAGATTATAATCACTCATTAATTTGTTTTTATCACCTTCACATGTAACTCATTAATACCACATAAATCATAATCTTTACTATATCAATTACCATAATCATAACAATGGTTATACCAAATAGCATTTTCAATTACTTCAAGGAGTATAGTTCAATCTATCACGTGATCTTTCATATTTTTAATCAATAATTTATCTTTTTTTCAATGATGATTTGTGATCAATCTTTTAAAATATTATTGAAAATATTATCTTAATTTTATTACTTCAAAAACATATTTGAGTGACACAAAAATATATATATTTTTAATCTTCTTTTTCTTACTTTTAAATCAATATTAAGATAAAATAAATCTTACATATTTCAATCATGGTCTAAATATGTAGTTATATAGGAACTCAACCATAAATTATTTGCATTTGATTAATATTTTGCTACTTCATATCCAAGGGACGTGAAAAATTTTCTATTAATTTTCTTTGTTCCAAATCATACTAAGTTGAAACATATTTTATATATTCCAATCATGAGTATAAAAAACTTATTTCTTCTAGAATCTAACAACTTTAATATTAAATTTTTAGTTCTTCAAAAACTATATAAAAATATTTATAGAGTTGAATCTAGAAAATCACAATCAGTAGTCCTTGTACAATTCTTCTAAAATTTATCATATATTTCATAATTATACAAACCAAATAAAAAATTTCAACAAATTTATTGTACAAAAATATAAAAGATTAACATGTTAAAATAAAAGTTGTAAGATAGATGAAAGAAATATCAAATATTGATTTGAAATATAAAATATTGACATAAAAGAAAAGAAACAAAATTATGAAGAAAAAAAAAACGTAGTAATAATGATTTAGTTAGTGTGCAATGAAAACATTTCATATTATAATGTAAATGAAATAGAAAGCAAATTTAATTAATGGTAAATCATCCTTAAAAAATAATTATAAACCAATTAATGAGAAATCAATTTAAACCAAAATCTTGAATTTCTTTTTAAATTTAATTAAAAAAATTATTTGGTGTTAGTTATAACATTATTATCAAATCAAAGTCAAAGTAATAATCACTAACAAAAGAAATAGAAATTTACTCAATTGATTTTAAATTATAATTTTGATTTATAAAATAATTATAAAATTGGTTCGAGAAAATCCACTGTTAATTTAAAATATATGAATGATGCAAAATATTGAAACCCTAAAAACAAGTTCAATAAAGCAATGCTTCAATTATGCATAATATTGAATTCTTTTGGAATTCATAGAGAATAAATATTGACATTTTTTTTAGTTATTCAAAAACTATATAATAGATTGAGACAATATATAAAATAATTTTTGCTGCAATATTTCTAAGATGCATGAATATTAAATTCTTCCATAATTCATAGAGAATAAATATTCGATTTTTTTTTAAAGTTCTTCAAGAACTATATAAAAGATCTAAACAATATTTTTGCGCAATCATTCGAGGATGCATGAACGTTGAATTTTTTCTAGAGTGGATAGAGAATAAATGTTGCTTTTTCTAAAAAAATCCAGGAACTATATAATAGATCTAAACAATATATTGGTGCAATCTTTCACGAATACATGAATATTGAATTCTTTCGGAATTTATAGGGACTAAATACATGATATATGATATGTAGAAGGTTAACATGGAAAAATTATGAAAGATATATATTCATTGAACTTATTGTCTTTAGAGCTTCGTGATAACGTGTTGTGAACTAATTGAAACAATGATATGAAATAGAAAAATAGAGATGAATGTGAAAAGAAAGAAGCGAGAATAAGAAAGATGAAGTAATATTATTATCTCATTGTGTAATTTTTATTACGTTAACCCTATTTATAGAACACAAACAAATAAATAGACATTCATTGATAGACCTAATATTCATAACAAAATTTAATTTTTGCAGGATTTTTTTATATTGATAGTTAAATACAATAGATTCACTTTTTTACATAACTTATCCTACTCATTAATCATTATCGCTATATTTTCCACACATTTTTTTATTTTTCTTTTATCTTATTAGACAAATATGTATCTCATTTGTTGAGTCTCAGGAATATATTAGAAGGGTAATTAATTAAAACATTTAAATTATTTATTAATTTTAATCGATAAAGGATAATGAGTCGATTTTGTTCGATTTTATATATAAAGAAACAAAATATAATTTACTATGATACAAGAATAGAGAACACTTAAACAAAACAAGAATAGAGAACATTTGAAACAAGAAATGTCCTCTTCAAATTTAATTATTAACTCAAATTTTTAAAAAAATATAAAGAAAATATTTATTATTAATAAATGTTAAAAAATATAAAATAAATATTTATAACAAATGTATAAAATAATACTGGCTGATTTTTTCCTTTGATAAATTACAAAAATCACATAATACATAATTATCATTGATACATACAAAAAATATAAAATAAGTATTTGTAAATAATGCGTAAAAAAATTACAAGATATTTATCAGTAATAAATATAAATATAAAAATTAAAAATATATATATTTATTTATTTATTTTTAAGTATATAAAATATCAACCACTCGTCACCTCTGCCGCATCACATATTTCTTGCTAGTTATTTATTAAAATGCTTCCTTAGAATATTGACAATGGGAGGTTATAATAGCAACTAAAAAATATTCAAAAAATTGACAATCACTCATAATAAAATAACTTTAGCTGGGACACGTACGAAAGCATATGCTTCTTGTAGGGTAGTTGCGAAATTCAGAGATTGGAGTAGGAGAATTTCAAAATTAAAATTGCCAAGTTAATTAATCATCGGATTAGTGACCTCAGAAATGGTTGCAAATGGGATATCGAAATGTGTTCTATAAGTTCATTTTAATCAGCCCCACGCTCTGCACTTGGCAATGCAGCAAACACGCGCTAACAGGTGGATAAAGTAGATGACAATTTAGAAAGATAAGGTGGATGAGTCATTTGCCTCAGACACCAAGTATCTTTAGGGTATTTATTGAAAAATCAATTGTAGTAATTTTATTTTTGAAAAAAGAAAAATCTGAATCTTCAAACTTAAAAAATATAATTTTTATTGTATTTTGTATAAAAAAAAATTTATATTTAGAACACTAGCAAATGTCCTAAAAGTAACCATTAATATTTTTCTTTATTTATTTTTTAACATCTTTTTATTTTATTTTAAATCATAACAATAAATGCTATAATAATAATAAGCATTTCACGGTAGTATTTTTGTGAAGGATTCAATAGAAAAAAGTAAACTATAAATGATTTTACCCGTCATTTTCATTTTTATATTTAGCAAAATCTTACATCATATTTTCTCAAAAAAAGAAAAAACTTTATTTTTTATTTGTGTTATAAACCTACAATGCACCTCTGCCATTTTTGTTTTATTTTGTTGATTTATTAATTTTTATTTAATGTTTATTTATGATTCTTAACATTTGAAATTGTAATCGGTTTTTACTTGTGAAGTAAATAAAGTAAAGATTGTAAGAAGGTGCTTGTTATACATAAATAAGAAGTTAGATATTATTAAACCTCTCCATAAAATTTGTCTCATGTCCCAAAAGTTATCGCCAGTATCCACATATACTAAAGTCTAAACCGGTAAAACAAGAGTTTTAAATCTCTCAAAACAAATATTATTTCGTTATATATATATATATATATATATTTAAAAAAATAACCATTATATTCTACATTAAAAATATTTATCAAAATACCTTGTTTTTTACTTTAGTCGCATTTACGGGATGCGACCACATATAAATTATACAACAAAGTTTAGACTTTAATATACGTGAATACATGGCAAAATTCATACGTGGATACATGGCAAAATTCAAGTTAATCTTCAATATACGACTTCTTATTGAAAGAAAAAAAAATCATCATTTAGATAATCGTAGGACGGGAATGCGACCTCCTAAAGGTAAAATATATATATATATATATAAATTTTAATGTAAAGTATATTGGTTAATTTTAAAAAAATGATATAATAATAAATAAATAAATAAATAACTGTAGATTTAAGCTTCAAATAATATAAATATTTAATTAAAATAAATAAAATACCTCACAAATGTAAAAATATACAACAATTGACTGCTCAAAATAAATATTCTTTCATGTAGGTTTAAACTTTAAATAATATAAATATTTAACTAAAACAAATAAAATACCTCACAAGTGTAAAAATATACAACAGTTGACTACTCATATTAAAATATTATGCATCTCAAAAAATAAGAAAAGTAAAATTTAAATAAAAATAGTATTTTACAAATTGCTTTAGTCTTATATGGATGTTGGAACGGTTTTAACGGTACAATTAATAATAATTCGCTACTGATTGTGTTGGATAGAAATGACATTCGTGAGTTATCCATATTCGTGTAGATATCAATTAAACAAATATGAAACGGATTTTTAAATATTTATGAATATTAGCATATATCGAAAAATATAATCTTTTAATAAAAAAATAATTTATGTATAGTTTTATTTTTTTGTAATTATGCATAATTTTTTCTCCTTGTTTTTTTAGAGTACTAATTCAATTCGTTTCATTTAGTCGTTTGTGCAAACGAGTAAACAACACCATTTACCTACCGCCTAACAACACTAACAACATAATTAAGAAGGAGATTGCAAGATTTCACAATAATATCAAAATATATCACCCAATATTAACAGTTCTTTAAGCATCTAACTCAAAAAATACATTTTAGAGACCCAAATATATCACCCATCAGCAGAGAGCTAAAAAATACTCATAACTTATCCTTCAAGAAGAGTATATAAATAAAATAAGGAATCCAAATAGTTCTAACTTCAACAAAAATTTTGTTCAACCCTAATAACAAATCAAAAGTGGTTTTCCAAATGTTGGAAGAAGTCTGCATTAATATTACATATATAGAAATCAAAGGAAGAGACCGCAAACCATCTAAATAATCATTTCGAGTTTTAAATTTCACAACATCAACTTGTGTTATCCGTCTTAATCCAATCCAATCAAAAAAAAATAAAATTACGCATCCTTCCACAATTTGTGATCTAAAATTGTGAACGTCGAATAATTTAAAATTTACATATTTGTAAAATGTTTCTTCATATTAAATCATACCAAACAACTTGCTCTATTTATCAAATAGCTTTGCTAAGTGTATAAAATGTCATGTTAAATGATACTGTGACTTGTCCAAGGCACAAAAAGCATTTTGACCTATAGATAGTAATTTCAAGGAGGAATTTTACCTAATTTTTTTCATTTTGGTTATAATCTATTTAGCCTTTTATTTTGGTTACCATCATATGACTTTAGTTGAGATGGTGTAAGACACATTTGGTTGAATTGGATTATAATCATCGCAATGAATTACTCTATTATCTATTTATAATTTTAACAGCATTTAAAGTACCTAGAGCACAAACAAAAACAACTTTTAATAATATCCAATCACAGCCTCTTAAACATAACATTTCATTTATATAAACAACTTTTAATAAAGTAAAAATTACGGTATATCTTTTATGGGTGATAGAGTCATTAAGTAAACTTAGTTCATCAACATCAATCATATATATTTCAGATTTACGAATTAAAAAATAAAGATTTTGAGAAAAATAAATTATACTCTTAAATTTGAGAATTTACATATAATTTTAGAGTATACAATATATAGAAGATATAAGAGTTGAAATTTTTTATGTATCGTGAATACATCAAAATGTCACTTAACGTGACACCGCAATCCACTTCATAGAGTTACTTGATTCAATATATAATTCCAAATGTTAAATTGATAATTTATTCAATATAATTGGTTGTGAATACTCACATATTTTGTGGTGGTTGAATTCTTAAAGCACTTTAAATGCGAAGTTTCAATTGATAGATATTATGTTTTCACGTTGAAATTTGAATTGCATGTAACTTGGTGTAGTGGCGAACAATAATATTTTTAAACAATTGTATGTTTAGTTTTCCGGTGAAATTATCAACATCAATGTTATTAACCTTAATTTTACCTCATAGCCAAATCAAACATATATTAAAACTTTTTAATGTCTATTAAAATTAAACTGGAAATAAAAATATTGACTTATGTAACCACTAACCAGAGCTGAGTACAACTAAAGAGACTAATTTGTCACATAGTAAACTCAAGCTTGAACCCAACCTCGGTTAAAAAATGCATCAACATTTATTACATGTAGTTGAGGAAACTTATGAAAAAAAAATAAAAATGAAAAGAGCGTGTAACTAACATCCTTGTAGAGCGTGTGATGTCTTCCGCTCGCGTAGATAGCGTTCGACGATTTCAAAGCCACAAAGCTAGAAAACAAGACATCCTCAAAGAAGGTGCCACGTGTTCGAGTGTTGTCCATGTAATTCGTGGGCAGCTTCAAAGCACTAAAAAATATCTTCGGTTTTCTCTTTAAAAAAATAAAAAACTTTTCTCGAATGGGCCACATGCTATGCCAATTGTCCCTCACAAAAAATATCCCCTTGATATTTTCACATTTGGACGAAACCGGTATTCAACAAAAAGTTATAACCAAACAAAAAAAAAAGCAATTATTAATAAAAAAATAGAAAAAAAAGAGAGTGTAAATGAAATGATATGCACCACTAACATTGCACCAACCACGGGAACCCAATGGCTATTCACCTTTAGATCTTTGGTCGAAAATAAGATCTACTCGATGACGTGGACCATGTGGGCCAGCGCACAATGGCTCTAGATATTTTTATGCTCGAATGATATTTTCTTCAACGGTTGGATTAGGAGACAGTTAATGTTTGTGTCACGTTCTACGCCGTTGGATTAATTCTACTACTCTATTATCTTAACAGTATCCATTTTTCTATAATCCATTTATATTGCTTTTTTCTTTTTCGTGTCTTTTTATTATTCACAATCCAAATTAGGATATTTGTGTTTGTTGTGCTGAGGTTTTGGTTTCACGAACAAAGATTCTGATGCTATATTGGATCGATTATTATTATTATTATTATTAAATTGAAAAACATGGGTGAGGTAGTAAGGAGAAGAGAGAAGGAAGATGAGAAGTTGAGGGAAGAGGAAGAGAGTGGAGCTGAGAGTAGAGGTGGTGAAATGAAAGGGCTTATGAGGTGGGAGAAATTTTTGCCGAGGATGGTTTTGAGGGTGCTTTTGGTGGAAGCTGATGATTCCACAAGACAGATTATAACAGCACTTCTCAGAAAATGTAACTATAAAGGTACTATTTACATTCTCTTTTTTCTCCTTTTCTTAATTTTGTTTTGCCTGTTCTTTTTCTTTTTTTACTATATGTTTTTTCTGTATGTGTTCCCAATTTTCATTTTTATCTATTTCTTGTGAGCATGTTGCTCTGATTGTTCTTTTTTTCTTCATTTCTATTTTGATCTGATTTTCAGTGAAATGATTTAATTGGTTGTTAATATTGGTTTATCTTGAGGTTGAGTTGTTAATTATGGGTAAATTTAACTGAATATAAAAAAGGAAAAAAAAAAGCTACTAGTCGGATTGCTAATATCATAGATTTTTAGGATTTAAGAAAAAAAATTAAGGGGATGGAAAAAAAAATTGTGTGCACAAATCAGTTGAAGGCATTTTTGTTTTTAATATTGTTTGATAAATTTTAACTCATGAGAAAAAAATGGAAAAAACTATATATTTTCTTACAAGTAAGTGATGGAGATTTGGTTAATTGAAAGTTTTAAGAATTAATGGTATCTTTAAGTTTACTTTACCTTGTAAGAGTCTTAGCAAAAACTACTGGGTTAAGCTATAATCTTGGTACAATTATTCAATTTATTTTCAACATTTATCTGTCATAAAGATTTATATTTCGATCTTTTCATCTTTGTTGAGTATTGTAATTTGGAAGGAAAAAAATTTAGTACTTGAAGTTGTATATATGTGTGATCTTGAACATGAAAATAACTTTGATCTGTTTTTTGAGCAGTTGCTGCTGTTGCTGATGGCTTGAAGGCATGGGAAATACTAAAGGGAAGACCAGGCAGTATCGATCTAATACTTACAGAAGTCGATTTGCCATCCATATCTGGCTATGCACTTCTCACATTAATTATGGAGCATGATAGTTGCAAAAGCATCCCTGTCATAAGTATGATATCAAATATAAATCTTGTACTTGGTTATCAATTTTCTCTCTTTATTAGTACTTTAGTTAATTGTTCTGCACTTTTTTGCGTTTTTCCAGTGATGTCCTCGCAAGATTCGGTCAGCACAGTATACAAATGCATGTTGAGAGGTGCAGCTGACTATCTTGTTAAGCCTATTAGAATAAATGAACTGAGGAATTTGTGGCAGCATGTTTGGAGAAGACAATCAGTAAGATTTCTGCTCTCTTATTTATTCGGTTCGTTTTCGCTTTTTCTCTTAAATACCCAGATTTGAATGACAAAAATGGTTGAACTTAAACTTATTATATTATTTACTATTTCAGCAGTCAAACACCGGCGTAAATGGACCTCAAGATGAAAGTGATGCACAGCAAAAGGTTGAAGCCACCGCTGAAAACAACGCTGCTAGTAATCATTCTGGCGGCGGTGCTGCTTGCATTCAAAGAAATAAGGAATTAATTGAGAAAGGAAGTGATGCACAGGTTAGCTTTCCAGATCTAGAAATCATTATTTTCTATATTGTTGCTGTTGTGTGAAGATATTTATGTTCAAAGGATGAAGTAAAAACGCTGGTCACATGTATATTTAACTATTTTCATAAGCCGCTCATAGTTAAAAGGCATTGTTTTCTGTGGCAGAGCTCTTGTACAAAGCCCAACATGGAAGCTGAGAGTGGCAGCCTGGTCGATATCGCACAGGAATTTTCTCCGACGAAATGTGCTGAAGCATATCCAAGTGGAATACAGACACATGAAGTTGACATTCAATTAGGCCAAGCATCGACCCCGCAGGACAATCACGATAGAGGTAAATTTCTGTCTTTAACTGCAACAACATATTGTTCTACTGGCAAAGAAGAACTATATAAAGCAAATTTTTATTTTTAGGATTAAGTGTGGCTAACTGCAAAAATGGTGAGACAAACACAAATAATGACAAGGATGGTGATGATCCTAGCATCAGTGGTGAGGTTCATGACAATCATTATGATCAAACTGACTCTTCTAAGGAAGCTATTGATTTGATTGGAGCATTTCGTAGTCGTCCAAATTGCGGTCTCAATAATTCATCAACTGATTGCACAGGCAAATTTGAATATTCTCCACAGCTTGATCTTTCTCTGAGAAGCTCTCATCACAGCAACTTTGAGAAGGAACTCAACGAAGAAAGGCATACGCTTATGCATTCTAATGCTTCAGCTTTCAAGCGGTAATTGCTAAAATCCCTTTTTATTCTCATTTTTTCCTTTTTGTGATTTTAAAGTTTCTTCCAGCTACTTGTAAGTTTTTGCATCTCTTTGATTAGTTTACCATAAAGGAATGAGTTCAATGGATGCAATTACTTTAACAAGTGTGGAAATATCAAATCATCGATCTAAATTATGAACTGCAGGATTTTGAGTTTTGTCAATAATACCTGGTCAAAGTAAAACATTTTAAAAATTGTTGTATGTCTGATGAGTTTGAGGAATTTCAAAAGATGATATAATACTTTGAAATATAAAAACAAAGTTTTAATTACTCAAATAGCACAGTCTTACCTTTTCTATTCCTTCTTTAGGATAAGGATCAAGTGTGTAAATTTTGTCCTGTGGCTTCTATAACTTTCCAGCCCTGTTGAATTCTGCACGCCTATCACTGAAATGGTGTTCCATGCAGGTATACTAACAGACAATTGCAAGCGTCACCTGCAGTAGTATTAAACTTCCCTGATCAACAAAGAGAACAAAAAATAAATAATGAGAACCATATTGCAGCTGGTTGCAACTCAGATAGTTCAATACCAAGTAAGCAAAAATGTATTGTATCTCCAGCCACAGCCCAATCAAAAGAATCCGAACTCGCAACTTCACATTCCCAACAAGGGCATTCTCTCCCAATTCCTGTAAAAGGTGTAAGGTTCAATGACCTATGCATGGCCTATGGTTCTGCGCTTCCTCCAGGGTTTCGTACGCAGTCTGGTCCACCATCAACGCCAGGTTCAGTTACGATTCTTGAACCAAACTTTCAAGCAGAAGCATTTTATCAGTCAAATGGTAAAGAAAATAATGCAGAACAACCTTATGAACCTCGTCATTCAAATGGAAACAACGCCCGGAACCAAATTGTCTACACACAGGAACACAAGTCAGAACATGCAGAGGATCAAAGACTTATCTCCCCTACAACTGATCAAAGCGTATCAAGTAGTTTCTGTAATGGAAATGCAAGCCATCTTAACAGCATTGGTTATGGAAGTAATTGTGGAAGTAATAGCAATGTTGAACAAGTTGCTACTTTCAGAACAGCAACAGTTTCGGAGGGTAAGAATGAAGAACTCACAAACAGCGGATATTCTCATCGATCTATCCTAAGAGAAGCAGCACTAAACAAGTTCCGGTTGAAACGAAAAGAGAGATGTTATGAGAAAAAGGTATATCAATATCAATGTCAATATAATCTTGAAGTTGTACTAACACTGCCAACATTGTTTTCAAACTATACTAACTTATTATACTTATTAATTAATAGGTTCGATATGAGAGCCGGAAGAAACTAGCAGAACAGCGTCCTAGAGTGAAAGGACAATTCGTTCGACAAGTGAATCCTGAATCTATTGCTGCAGAAAAAGATGGAAATGAATACTGATCATTAGCAGATATGTGACTCAGTGGAGAGGATAGCATACTTTGTTGGCATTAGTTGCTTCAAAATTTTGTTTTCTTGACTCCTTAAATACCACAAGTATCACTTGATCTGTATATGCTTTCTAAAACCATTTTTCTCTTTTGCATTTTCTCTAGGTCCTGATGTATATTTAATAATAACCTGATATACTGTTGTAATTTTATACAGTTTTATAGAGACCTTCGAGTGTGATTGTTTGATTTTTTTAAGGAATTGTTTACTTACTAGGACTCATTGATTAATCATGTAATGTTAGAGTTTTCTATACAATACCATATCATTATCATTCTTTTTCCTTCGTGACACCAACCTATTAAAAGTTATTTATTGCATACACATATTTTCATTTTTGTGTGTGTCTACAATTGCAATTGGTTTGGTTGCTAACGATACTTCACCTTTTCACCCTTATGATCATCTCATCAAGAAGATTAGACAATTCCACAACATTAGATTGGACAATTATTTTTCAACGTACTTTTACAGAAGACGGCTAGTTCGACCTGACACACTCTGATTCGATAAAAAATAAATTCATATTAAAGTTGATACATGTGTATTTTAGTTTATATTGACATCAAATATCAATCATTCCGAAGTTTTATTTATCTAGTTAAATAAAATTAATGATTTCTAATAAATAAACTTTAAAAGCTTAAGTTAACTGTATCTCTTTTTATTAAGTTAATATATTTAAATCTAATTTTATAAATAATTTTACTGATATTTTTTTAAAATAAAGCACAAGAAGATATTGAAATTGGGCTGATCCATTGGGTCAGCTTGGCCCAACTTAATTTTCAATATGAGTTAATCGGTCTGAACCAAAAAAAGGCAGCTGTTCAACAAGTGTTGAGTGAAATACATTATCGAGATCATGGTATATTTTACATCTTGAGAGTAAAAATAAGGGGTGCAATGAACAATCAGAAAAAGAAAAAAAATTCAAGTGTGTTTAGGTTAGTTTTTATTACGGCTCCACCCAAATTAAAAATGTGAACCAGCTGGACTACTCTATTTTCATATAGATGAATATTCATCTATTGAAAACTAGAATCTGATAATATATTTTGTACTATCCGAAATAGGGTGAGAATAGACTATGTCGAATTAGATTTTACTAGTAAAAAATATTTAAGGCTTAAGTCTGACCATGATAGAAGTCTGATATGACCTATTAGCCTAATTATAAACCTACTTTATTTTAATATTTTTGAATAATTAATCAAACATATAATTAAATAGATTAATGAATTAATATGTTAATAAAATAATGTTCTGTTTTAATATCACATTTTAAAGAATATGATTTTATAAACATTATACTTAAATTATATTTTATAATAATACATTTAAATATGTCAGAAACTAAATGAAGTTACTATGCGTAAATTACTAAAAATTGAATATATAACCAAAAAAATTAAAATATAATATAATAATTATAGTAGTAAAAAAATACTATTTATTTAAATAGGTGTCGGCCTATTAGGTGGCCTATAGCCTAACTCTTTTAACTAATTGGACTTTTTCAAAAGTCTTGGTCTTCTCTATTTAAAAAAAATAATTGTCCTGACCTGAGTGTAACATAGACTAAATCGTATGTCCCTGTCGGTCGGTCTGACTTATTATTATCCTTAAATCCCAAGTTAGAATTCAACTAAAAAAGCTAAAAATTTGGTGGACTGAATAAACTCACATTTCACATACTTGTACTTGTACAGAGAGTCCTGCTATAAGAAAAGCTAGGAGATAAAAAGCATTTTTTTCTCTCTCTCGTTATTATCCCCTAAAATTTTGAATTGCGTGATTGGAAATTATGGACTCAATCTCACGTTCAAGAATTGCTGCCCTTTTAAGTTTGTGGATAAAATTTGAGAAGAAATTAGACAGAATACGTACACTTTAGAAATGGACAAATGCAACTAGCCAAATATTGAATCAAACTATCATCAATGTACGACATTAGTAATTGTTTGATTCAGACCCAACAATTTAAATTATAAAATAAATAAATAAATTCCCTTAGCAAAGCGAATAATCCGAATTCTCAAATACATACACTCAAAGAGTGCCAAAAGTTATCTGAAGTACTAAGCAAATGAGTCCCCCACAGCCCCCTTTTCATTGCTTGTCCTTCTCAACATTCAACAACCATATTTGAAGTTTGTTTACTTTGCTTCTGTTTTGACAACACATAAATAGTTAGCTTATATGGTCATTCTCTCTTGTCTGTTTTAGATCAAATACATTGCATTTTTTTTTATGTTTCATGAAAACAATAGTGTGATCTTTTGTGTTTTCTTTTTAACAGATATTTGAGTGTAGTTTACTTTCTGTTTAAATTTTTATCTTTTTTGAGGTCATTTGTCTCATATTAAACAAATAGTTAGAAGCGTCTTTTAAAATTAAACGTACGGTTTTAATAAGGATTATGTGAAAATATATTATCATTTCTTTTAAAGAGTTTATATATGTTTCAAAATATATAAAAATATTTTTTCAAGTACAAGCTTATATTACATTGAATACATATCAACAATTATTAAAAAAAAATTTAATGATCAAATATTGTTATAACATTTATTGTGACTATAGCAAAGATTACAATATACCACTTGTAGAAGATAAAAAATTAAAATAAATTAAATTAAAATAAAAGATTAAATTAAAATGAAATAAAAAAATAAAAAAAATTATATTTAAGTTAAAAGTTAATATATATATATATATATTAGTTTACCCTTTTATACAATTTGAATAAATTGAGAGTCTTTAAAGGTTTAATTATGAGCAAAAACAAGTAAACAAAATTTGAGAAAGAAACCACAAAGTTATGGGGTCGTCAACTTTCTCTTGATTGATTTGAAGGCTTGGTACTCAATAATAAGAAAATACTTGCCTGGTCACAATGATTTGGAAGAAAAAAATATTTTTTATTTTATTATTTTATTTTTTAAACACCTTTGCTATAAGTGCTATCTGAAGTTAACTACTCACTACAAGGGTCCAAATATTGGCAAAATGGCCCAAAATTAAAGCACTCAAACGGTCCACCATTACCATATATTGATTTATTGATATATGTCAAATTATGGATGATAATATAATTCGCATTTATGAATATTCTTTTGAATTTAATTAAAGCGATTTTTTTTAAAATTAAAATTTGGGAGTGGGTGGGAACGAATAATATTATTGTAATTTTTAAATTTTATATACATATATATATTAAATATATTTAATATTTTTTTAAAATATTAAAAATTATACTCTTATCTCTATAAAAAAATATTTTTAATTTTATTATTATCTAATAATAATTATTTTATTATATTAATTATAATAAATATAATTTTATATATATGACTTAGTGAGTGAGGATGTAGGGGATACATGTTTTTTTCCGATTAGTCAGATGCAAGGTAGAGGAGGCAAAATCCATCTTCGCCCCCACCCAGTTACCATGTTATTGTCAATCTTAGTAATTAAAAAAAAAAAATCCCATGCTAATCCTCTTCTTAATTAAGTAATTGATTATTTGGCTAATTAACTGCTTAAAAGACTTTGAAAATTATTTAGTTATATTGACTAAACTATGGAAACCAACTCTGGCCCCGCAACTGGAAAATCATGTCGAAAGTATGATATTATCACAACTCAAAAAGTGAAACTAAAACACATTTATGGTCAAGAAATCATCAAATAACAATAATTTCCAGAGTGTTTACAAAAGGTCATTTCATAGCTAGATTCAACATGTTCACAATTTATTGTAGAGATGGATGCTAATTGCCACTAGGCCATTACATAGCCATATCTCCAATTCCAATCATGAAGAAAGGCCATTTACGCTACCTCCTCATGGCTCTTTTAAAAAGTGTTACTTTTTCTTTTCTTTCCAAATTACCCTTTATTTATTATTAATATAGCTTAAAGAGTTATCATCCCATCCTCTTCCTCCAATAATCGGTGTCAACATGAGATTGTATGCATATACTACCATTTTAATTTTTTCTAAATTTCAAAATATCGTTATCTTAGGTACCACAGGACATTCTATATATAAAATGTGACATTGTTTTGTTTTTGTGGGGGGACCTAGGGCCCACTTAATATGTGAGAACCTTCTTGTGTGCGATGTGTTTTACTCCTATGGTGACACCCGATAAATCGTTACTAGTAACATACACTTCTTGGTCTTGTGTGCTACAAAACTTTTAATTTAATGCAAATATTTTAGTTGGTAGTCTTAGATTTTCAATTTGCTATTAATTGAAGTAACACTATGTTATTGAATATTTGGAGTATATGAAAGCTCACATGAATTACGAGTAAGTTGTAGGTTCAATTCGATTTTGTACACACTTATGCTTTTATTTGGGTTCTCTCCATTCAATTTTTGGCTTAAAATGCTCAAACAAAGTTCTATTTGAAATAGATTTTATTTATTATTTTGAGAAAGCTTTAGCGCACCCATTTGCACACCAAAAAGAAAAAGTTGTATTGGGGACAGTTATTGCCCCAATTTTGGTTGCTTGTGTTAAATGGAAGTCTCAATCACTTATTAATTACATAAACATTTGAAAATAACCAAAGCCATTTACGGTCTAAAGAAAATAGATACTACTGTAAAACAAATGTAAAATACATGTAACATAAAGTAACTTTTTGGTGTTGTTAGCTTTTAAAATATGAACGTGCCATTTTATTTACAGGGGAAGAGTTTAAAGCTTTGTCCCACTAAAACTTTACTCCGTAATTGCTTGCAAATTACATGAATAAAATATAGATCATTATGTGTTTCATTGTACACGGATCTTTAAAGGCCTTTTTCTTTTTCTTTATTTTCATATTGTAATTTGCATTGTTCTTGATTGAAAATAAAAGTATATACAATGTATTTCAATACAATTTCCTTGTGTTTTTATTATCGAAAAAAGAGTATAATACACGATATTGTAGTTTTAAAATAGAAGACTATGTGCGTAATGGTAGGATTATCCTACACTACACTACACATAAAGATCTTTTTGGTCTCTTTATAACCCCTCTCTGCCTTAACTTGAAAACATCCTTCCTTTCAACTTTGATATCTCTCACACAAATGTCTCAAATAATAATAAAATCTCCAAAACACTGTGCAACAAAACAAGTACTAAGAATAGAAAGAAACTACAAAAAAATCTTCTTTGCTTTCTCAGCATTATTCACAACAATTCTATTGTTCATACTTGTCATCTACTTCATCCTCCGACCCACCAAGCCTCAATTCTCACTCAAAGAAGTTGACATCTATCAACTTAACTTCTCAGGACCAATCCTCAACTCTTCAATTCAACTAACTCTTCTCTCCAAGAATCCAAACCAAAAAGTTAGCATTTACTACGATGAGCTTCTAGTTTATGCAACTTACAAAACTCAACAAATAACAAGTCACTCATTTTTGCCACCCTTTTACCAAGGACAACAAGAGACTAATCTTTTATCAGCTTCTTTGGTTGGTAATGGTTTACCTGTTGCTCCTTTAATTGTTTATGAAATGGGTCATGATCAAATTGATGGAAGATTGGTTTTGAATCTTAAAGGTAATGGAAAGCTTCGTTGGAAAATTGGAACTTGGGTTTCTGGTCGTTACAGGTTTAATGTTAATTGTGTTTCTATTGTGGCTTTTGGAATTGGAATTGGACCTTCAAAGATGACTGCTCAGTGTTCTACCACAATTTAAATCTTCATATTTATATCATATCATATTATAGTTGTTCATGTTGATATTGGTTGGCTTTTGTATTGAAACTTATTTTGCAGCCACTATGTGATTTGTAAATGGATATGATATTATATAGATCAAAAGTTACTTACATACAACTTGTGACTGAAAATTAAAAATAATGTGTATTAGATTATTTGATTAATCTTATCTCTTTCACTTTTAGTCTCATCTCTCTCTCTTTTTCTAATTTGGATTGCTGCATTCCACAAAATCATATATTCACACTATCGGATTATCATTGATTGTTTGATCTAGATGTTAAGAATTCAAAGCAAATTTTGATTTTTTTTAAAAGAAAAACTAAAATATCGAACTTGAAATCTGGATCGTTCTATCTTGATCCAACAGACTGCATGCAATCCAAATTCTTCCCTACTGTGTGTCTAAATTTGTTTGGCTCTGCAAGGTAAATTGAAAAGGAGCTGATGAATTGATTTCATGGTCTAATACCTTTTATGAGTGGATGAATGAGTAGATATAGGGTCACCTTTGTTTATTTTGTGGATACAAAGGGAAAGAAAAAAACAGACTTTGATTGAAGAATATGTAGATGAGATTCCATGAAGAGAGAAATGGAAAAAGAAGGAAATTTTGTTGTTTTTCGTTGGAGAATCTGCAGATTTTACATGTCAATTCTTAACCTTTAAGAATCATATTAAATTAAAGTTTTGGTAACTATGAATCTGCATATACATTTTTCTTCTTCTATATTTTGAGCAAAAATCACCAAGATATACTAGTATGAGATAATTGGCCATGCATGTGTCAAGAGAATATACTAAGGAATGCTAATTGTAGGAACTAAGAATTAAGTGTGGATAGTTAACACTTAAAAAACTTTTCCTTTAGATTTTCAGCATTTTGACCAACACAAAGTTTTGATTTCTAATAACTTCATAAATAGCAGCATTGTTTTTATTGACTTAAACTTACAAAAAGTTAACGCAGCTAATTTGAAGATTAATTTAAGATAAGATGTCTCTGTTGACATATATATTACTCATCTAATATAAAATTAAAATTAAAATTATAATGGTACAATTATTATAAAGTGAGATAACTTTTTCAAGATTATAAAAGAAAGACAAAAAATGACTATATGCCATTGTCATGCACCATCACAACCAAGTCCCAATGGAAGTTAAGAAACAATTTCCAATTTCAATATGCATAAATAATCAGAGCGTGATACTAAAACAAATGCTAGCTTTCAAACTTCAAACAGAGGAAGTCTCTTATCAATTCTCATTGAGCAGAAACATACTTTATTGTGACAATTATTTGTCCTACATTACATAGGATCTTTGTCTAACAAAGTCACTCTTTCTTAAACCTACCACAACAGAAATTCTTTATAGAAAGTAACTTTAACTCATCTACCATGAGAAATTAAAAAGTCATTTTCACTTTAGGCCATGAATACGACACATTCACACAAGCTACCCCGATTTTTTAGTAACTCATTTTTTTTTTTGGTCTTATCTTCTTAGTAACTCATTTTATTTACACCATTTTTTCACTTGTGAATGATGCATAGAAAATTACTTCACAAAAAATGTTAAGTTCATTGTTTAGGACCAAACTATAAGAGATATTTTTCGGAATCCTATAATTGTTGCACTCAGCTTGTATTTAACTTAAAAAAAAAAAATTGTATTCAACTTTAGCTAGGTAAATAAACATATACACTTTTCGGTTAGTCTCTGAAAAATAAAAGTATACACTTTTCAGTTTGTGTGTGTGTGTGAAAATTAAGGACTAATTAAATGGGACGTTAAAAAAATACAACGTAACATTAAAGTTATATCAAACTCAACCACAAATAAAAGTGTATCTTAATGTTGAGAGAAGGGGTGACCACAAATAATTGGTTTATTGATTTATTTGCTAACAACAAGCAATTTCTTTTTTGTTTGAAAAGAAGGAGCAATTACAAAAGTGATGCTGGACAAATTAGTTTAATACTTGACGTTTGAAAAATAAAAAATGCAATGGCTTTATGATGTACATGAAAGTCGCTTCCCACCATGTTAGGCAATGCTTTGGTTATTGACGAAACTGAAATTTCAACTTCATTTGCTCCAATGCCGTGTAACTTTTTGAAGGTATCAAATAAATTTGTCAAAAAGTTGTGTGCATATTGCTTCTACCATCTCCAACTCCAAACCCCTACTCCTCATTCATTATTAGTATCTTATATACGCAAATAACCAGACTTAGTGATTAAGCATAGTGCACTGCCACGTAACAAAAAAAATTATCCAAACTAGAAATGCTTCTAGTTTTAATTTAGGATGTGATTTTAGTTAAATTATAAATTATAAATGTGGAACTAGAGGTGAGAATAAACTAGACCGAGCAATGCTTTACTAGGCCTAAGTCTTATATGTCAAAAAAAATTCAAGATATAAGTATATGGTCTATCATAAGCTTACTTTTTATGCATAAATCTGGCTTTGATAGAAGTCTGACATGACTTGTTGGCCTACTTAAAAACTTATTTTATTTTAAATTTTTTGAATAACTAATCAAACATATCTTTAAATAGATAAACGAGTTAATATGTCAATGAAATTAAGTTCTATTTTGATATTTAACATCACATTTTGAAGAATATGACTTTATATATATTATACGTAAATTATATTTTATAATAACACATTTAAATATGTCACAAACTAAATGAAGTTAATATGCGTAAATTACTAAAAGTTGAATATATAACATAAAGATCAAACTTTAATATAATAAATATAGTAGTAAAAAAATATTATTTATATTTATTTAAATAGACCGACCTAATAGATCTAAAAAGTTTATTATGTGATATGTAGTCTGACTTTTTTAACTAAATAGATTTTTTAGATGATATTCATTTTGAGACAATTTTTATTTACTAAAATGGCATTTATTGTGAAACGGGTGAATACATTTTATCATTTGAATATTTGTATAAATAATTTACAAAAGAAATATAGTTGATGTAGTTAAATGATTAAATGTCTCTTAGTAACCTTTTCTTTCTCATAATAGTGTTCGCATCTACTAAACTACTATTTATTTAGGGAAAATATTGAATGATAAGAAAGTGAAAATAACTAAAAGATACAAGTTTAAAATTAGTTTTTTCAAAAGGCTACACTTAATTTTTTTTTCTTCAACTAAGACTATTACTTATTTACATGATCTAATATTAGAGTTGTTAATTTCACAAATTCACTAATTATTAGTTTTAGCCACTTGTTGGATGGGCCAAAAATTTCATAGTTTAAAAGGCCCAAAAAAGGAAAGCCCCTAAAATTTTATAGGCTAAGATATAGGCTCACTTTTTCAAAAAAAAATTATTTTTTTCGAAATTTTTTTAATTCGAGAAAAGAAAAATCGATGTTTTTAAGAAAAATAATTTTTTTGATTTTGTTCACAATTTTTCGAGAAAAAAATAATTTAAAATTTTTTCAAAAAAAAATTAGATTTTCTTGAAAAAAAATTTCAAGAAAAATAAATATAAAAAGATATCTTAATTAAAAAAACATTGAAGTTGTGAATCTCCTTACTTAAGTCCACAGAAAATAATGAAATAATGGGTCGGGCCTGAGACATTGGACTTGTATTGGGCAAGAAGACAAGGAAGCATTAACAAGGCATTGGGCTTGTATTGGGCAAGAAGACAAGGAAGCATTAACGAGACATTGGGCTTGTATTGGGCAAGAAGGCAAGGAAGCGGCATCAATGAATAAAATATAATTTTTTTTATTGATAAATTAAGATATTTTTTTGCACAATTGCATAAACTAATTCTCCTGAAATCCTAGATACAAAAGTTTATTTAAAGGATTAATCTCTTTTAACATATTTTTCTATATGTACCAACTTAGAGACTCAAGTATCTAACTCTTATATCCCATCATGTTGATAAATGAGATATAAATTTATTAAAAGAGTGTTTGTTGGTGATTTAGAAAGGGAATGAAATTAATCTTTATAAAAAGAGGGGGAGGGAAGAAAACTATACTTTCTTACTAGCTTTCATTTAATTTAATAATTATTCAAAGGGAATGTTATGTTTAGCCTTGATACTATACTATAAATAAATAACAGCACCCTTACATATTGCCAAAGTTCACCTCATCAATTCTTGTATCTTGATTAATCTTAATCCATATGGCGAAATATGGAATCCACCATAGCCCCATTTCAGTTACATATAATGGAAACAACAATGAAAACAAAAACTTAAGTAAAGAATAAACTCTAGAAACCTCCTCCTTCAAGAATCCTCCTATAGTCCGATAATTCTTTATCAAATGTCAGCCATTGTATTAAATCTAATAGTTGAGTGATTAATGCTATAAATTAGATTAGTTTATGGTTGGCATTTGATAGAAGAATGCTAGATGCTGCAGAGGAGATGATTCCTATTCCTATTGTAGAAAGCACACAAAGTGACCAAAACTCACACAGAGACACCCTTAACTCTTTTCTCAAAACAAAATGTTTCTCTTAATCTGGGCAAGTGTCTATGGCTATCACAAATCCAGTAATTTCGCAAGTTGAGAAATGAATGAAAAATACAAGAGCAAAGATTGAGGAATAAAATACGTTTCACCAAAATTTTCCAGCTGAGAAATAAACATTGTTTTTATCCTTTCACTTGAAATTCTGTAGGTCCTGCATTTTATTTTAGTGTTATACTTTCTCTTTGAAGCAAAGGTCAAAGGCTACGGCTAAGGTTTAAGGTTTTGAAGAATTTATCATCGGATGATTGACTGAATCCATAGATTCTAGAGTTATCTACTCCAGCCATTCATCCTGTTTCTTTTGATTCTATAAATTTAATCAGAATATAATTTGGGCAAAGAACATTCTCATACATGACTACAACGACAACCAAGCCTTGTCCCACAAAATAAGGTCAGCTATATGGATCAAATGATACCATAACATTCTGTCATATAACATATCTTCATGCAACTCGCCAATCTCTAGATCTTTCATAACATTACCATCCATGACTAACTTCTTTAAATCCAAGCTCTAGTCAATAATGATTATTGTCATCTGTTGTCCAGACGAGAATCCAAGGTAGATAGATGCATCACAAATAGCAGCCTCAAAGCACAAATAACAGGCTAAAAGCATACCATTCAGTCCATTTTCATCTAATAGAAGTTAAATGACTTACACTACTGTTTGAAAATACTTTGATCTTTGATCCCTTTTACATTATTTTCTAAATTTTCAATGAAATAAGCATATAACTTGTAACTTATATTAAAAAAAGAATGTTGTAAATTCGAAAGTGAATATGAAAATATTAGAAAGGAAGCCTGATAGGATACTGGATTTGGACCTTAGCCCAATTTGATTCTAAAGTGTTAGTTAGTTATGATTGTTCCTAAATTCTGGGGAAATCTGTTATAAGAGAGAGGGAAGGAGAGTGAGGAAGACATTCAGAAAAGTTGTTAAGAGTTGATTAGGAGAGTTTTCACTCTGGTTAGAAGCTTGGCTCTGGATTAGGAGTTCTTAGAACTCTGGTTTATCTTTTTCTTTACTGTTTCCACCATTGTAGAGCTCTGCGCTCAACCATTTACAATCAATAATATACATTTCGTTTTCTTGAATTCACGGGTTCTGTCAAAAACTTTAAAAAGTTAAATGCAAGAATTATCATTTAATAAAGCTATCATTATTCCAATCATATTGTAATTTTTCTTTTCTTATAAACACTAATTGAAATATTTCTCCAAAGTAACTCCTTATCATACAATCTAAAGAATGCTTGATGTGTCCTTACTTAAAGTAGAGATGAGTTTTTTCAGACAAAAAGAAAAAAGTAGAAATGAGAAAGTTTTGCAGAACAGAGCATTTATAGTAGTTTTGGTAAGAACTTGTTATGCTAACTGCTTTACAGCTAGGTAGGGCATTTTTTATTTTGTTAGTAGTTCTACACGAGTATAAATAGATTCTCAGTGGAAGAATTGGAATACTTTCTCATTCCATTTGGTCTAAAATTTTCTAATATACATGTCAAAATTCTCAACAGATTGAATTTTTGCCATCTAAGGAAAAATAACTTCCATACTACCATGTCAAAGTAGAAAATTCATAGATTCTTATACTGGTACAAGAAGCCATCTAGTATGGTGACAATCACATCCCACTTTCATGTCATAATGGAAAATAGTGAAGTAATTAAAATCATGAAACGTCCAAGTATACAACCAAAGCAAGCAGCTAATGCAAATTATTATTTCAGAGAAAATGCCAAATTCTATTCCAGTACAAAAAGATATACAAGTACAAAAACTGTTGGTACTACACCACTATTCATATGTATACAAACATAACCAAGCATCCTCCCCGCCCAAAAAAAATGTCAGATTAAATACTAAAAAAAGAAAACACCTATGTAACACCAACTCTTCACATTGAAGGGTTAAGACACATACTGTAATTATATTCAATCACTTATATTTTCTCATATTATTATCGATATGAACATTGTGTCTGGTGTGTGTTTCATAGAATAAAAAAACCACATCAAGGTTGAATATAATCAGCACTAACCCATTTCCAATAATGTTTCTTAACAGAAACAGCTTTGTGTGCAACTTTCTTATCATCAGAATCAGCGTACTCATCCACCTCATAGGTACAAAAATCACCCTCCGGCAAACCCTCAACCGTAGCATTCATCGAGTGCAAAACGTAGCAACAAGGCAAACCAGGATAAGACCCGGAATCACGCTCCTCCACTCTCATCTCATAAGAATTCGGATCAATCGTCACAACATCACAAACCTCCGATTCACCGATCACGGAGCCAAGCTCTTCCTTAACCGCCCTAACGGCAGCGGATTCCGGATCTTCATTAGGTTTCATCTTCTCCGACAAAGGCCGACCTCGCTTCCTCACGTTACCGTCGGACATTTCCTGGTGTGATTCGACCAGGAACTTACCGTCTTTTCCGGTGACGCAAATTCTGACTACCTGAACGGTTCGAACCGGAGGGCTCGAATCGTCGATAGAGGTTTCACCCTGGGAGAGTTCGAGCCAGAGGTTGTGAACGTTTTTGGTGCCGGGTTTGACGCCCCAGGAGGCGAAGGAATCGGAGGGTAAACGAGGTTTGAGCCATTCTGAGAGAGAGTGGGGAGATGCGAAATTGTGGCGGCGGTTAATTTTGGATGATGTTAATGATGAGGTGGATGTGTGGGACATGGCGGGGATTTTGAGGAAACGGCGAGGGTTGAGAGGGAAAG
>NC_021164.2:68839086-68840881 GCF_000331145.2 Cicer arietinum
AGAGAGGAAGGGACAGTTGGTGGTGGTGGTTGTGGTGGAGTTGGATCTTGAGGAGGTGAAGAGGAAACAAACGGAAAGGGCTGTTAGAAAGAGATCTGGTAGGGAAGGGAGGTTGATTATTGTTAGTGGTGGGGACATTTCAAAAGAGGTGGTTGTTTTCTGGGTTTGATGAGTTGAAGTTGTGATTTTGATGATGTTCCATGATGGGTTTGAGCCTTGAGGAGAAGGAGAAAATTGAGGATGGATATGGTTTTATGGAAAAGGTCAAAAGGAATAAGTAATGACTGGGATGGGTTTGTTGGAATTGTTTAGGATAATATTATTCGGCTTCGGTTCTAATTTGTATTCTTTCTTGCTTTCTTTTCTGCTTCACAACTCCTTTTGGATTTTGCTGACTTGTATTTCTTAATTACGTGGCTTCTCTTTGCTTCATTCACTCTGCTGCGTCTTTGTGGCTGCCAATAGATGCAAATTTGAATCACAAACACTTCCATCGCACAATATTTTTTGTTTTTTACTTTATATTTTATCAAAGTTTTACTAGTTGAGTCCTAAATTTATATTCTTTTAAAGAGTTTTTATTATTTTTTAAATTAAATCCTTAGATTGTAATCTGTATGTCATAGCATATGTTTGGGAAGCTGCAAAATCATGTTTGAAACTCGTGTTTATATGAAAGTTGTAACTTGTAGCTTCATAAAATCAAGTCTAATTTGCATTGAAAAACGATATCCTGAGTTTAAACGTCAATCTAAATACACTAGTAACATTTTCTGATAATAGTCTCCAAAGCCCATTCAATTTGTCATTTTTCTTTGTACTATTGTTTTTCGTTTAGACGTTGTCTTTGCCAACTCTCCGTAGAGAATTCGTTCCATAAGCAGAAGCTTCCTTTCAAAAACAACAAGCAATAACCTTTTTTCTATACACCAACCAATCAATCTTCAAAAACTACTAAAATTTCTCCTGGGATTGCTTCAAACGAGTTTATGGCTTTAACTTTGTTTCTAAGAAAACTTGCCAGTGCACAACCCTGCTAAGTACTATCAAAACAAAACATTAATTTCCAATTCGTCACCACACACCAGAATGGCCAAAATCTTTGTGAATACAATAAGCTGAGAGAGTAAACAGTCTTTGTGAATACAAGAAACAAAATATAGACCCCACGGCAATAAACTAATGGCATATCTTGGCTAAATTACATTTGTAGTCCTTTAACTTAATCTCAGGTAACGTTTTAGTCCTTTATCTTTTTTTTTTCCGACTTGGTCCTTTATTTTAATTTTAAGTGACAATTTGATATTTTATGTTTTAAAATTTCAACAATGTTATCCTTTTTTATACAAAATTTCAAAAAAAAAATTCAATCAAAACTCATAAAATTAATTATATTCTTCAATATAATACAAATTTCATCAAATTCGTAACGCAAATCTTCAAATAAACTCATATTTTCATACTTTATTTGATATTGTTAGGAATAAAGGACTAAATCGGGAAAAAAAAAAGATAAAGGACTAAAACGTTACCTGAGATTAAGTTAAAGGACCACAAATGTAATTTAGCCGGCATATCTTATATAGAATAAACTTTGGGATGCGATGTTGCACAGCTAGAATGAAAAGCGATTAGAAACCTGTGTGTCATTCGATGAATCTACCAAGGATGTATTTATTATTTGTATTGTACTTCACCTTAATCAGTTTTAAGGTTGTCACAACTCCTACAAACTAGATTTCAACATGAGAAATAGAGAGATGAAATAATACAGCTACTCTGCCCACTGCCAGAA
>NC_021164.2:68840916-68861794 GCF_000331145.2 Cicer arietinum
GGAACAGTTAAATATTCCAGAACATTACCTATCAGTAAATCAGTCAATTTTTCTATGTCCTTGACGTGGAAAATATAAAGATGAGCGGTAATTCTTTAGCTATGCAGACATCCTTCGAGATATATTTCTATGAAGGAAACACTATTCTTTAGTCGTACAGGGGAAAGTGATTCATCATTTATGCCAAGTATTTAAGAACTTCATTACCAATGCTAGGATATCTGCAGAAGAGGAAGGAATGAGCTTAAGTAAGTATGGCTTTTATGAATATGTTTATAAGTTTGTTTGTAAATTGGTAAATTCATTAGAGCCATGAACTTCACAACTAAGCCATCCTGATACTAAAAGGCACGAGAAGTTGACATGTTATTAATCAGTGCACAGTTTGATCCACAGAGTAGTGTTGCTCCAAAATACCACAGCTATATTCAGAAAACACCAGTAGCAAGTACTTTTAGGAATTGGGAAATTAACAATGACATAAACAAGTCCTTGTCATTATAAAAGATATTTCTATCATTATCATCAGTATTGTAAAAATAGTGGAAAATAAAACAAACTTGTATACACAGCTCGAACTCAATATAGCAAACCAATTTGAAGGGAGTGGGAAAATGTAGGTATATATCTACTTAAACTGCCAATAATTGAGTATAGCCTTCTGACGGGAAGTTTTTATGTGACTTATTCATGTAGAGTCCTCCTCCTTCAGCATAACAACAAAAACCCCATCACCCCCAAATCTAAATCGACAAAGACATCTTCAATTCAATCAAGAACCCCCACTGTGGGTGTTAGGAAATCACCCAGGTTAAACAACAAGGTTCAGTCGCTAAGACGATCTTCTAGATTCTCCAATAAAAAATCTCCCCCTAAGAAAATTGATGTTAAAAGGAGCAAAATTTCGTTCACGTCATTTGATGAGAGTGAAGAGTGGTGATGGTAAAACGGAGGTGGATAGTGGGGTTGTTGAAGATGGTGGAAAAGGGAAAAGGAAGTGCAGTGGTGATGAAATAGTGGAAAGGTTGAGGAAGGAAGAAGTTGAAGGTGGAGTAAATGGGAAAAGAAAGCGCGGTGGTGAAATTGCACAAGGGTGGACGATTGAACAAGAATTGGCTCTTCATACAGCTTATTTTACTGCAAAACTTAGTCCCCATTTCTGGAAGAATGTTTCAAAACGGTGTTTGAGTTTTTGTAACAAAAGTTTGACTAAAGGACTATTTTAAAATGAAACTATATTTGCAGAGATGTGGAAAAAAAAACTTTACGAGGACCAAAATAAATAGAAAATTATAATTGCAAGGATCAAAGACATATTTAAACCTATTTTTTAAAACAAAATACATACCAAAACAACTAAACATTATTTTTTGTTTGAAATGCAGAACAGAACACTGAAAAGCAATACCAATTCGACCTCAACAAGTGGAAAATTCTTAATGAGGGGACGAATTTTTGGCAGAGCTTCAAAGTTAAACTGCAATTGTTGTAGCCGGTCTATAATTTACACACTAGTAAGTAGTAAGTACAAAATTGTAATAGTTTAGGATTGGCATGTTTTTATTCTTCAGAACTGAAATTCATACTAAAGATAACGGACCATGCTTCTTTAAGTAACTATAACAACAATAACCAAGCTTTTTGCCATTAGATGAGATTGGGTAAATGGTACAATCAATGCTAAAAGGTAAAGAGTCCTGTCATGAATGATTTATCTCCAAATCTCTTAATGTTTGGCTGATGGTTTTACTTGGTCTTCTTTCACCTCTAACTATTGAACTACTCTTCATCTAGTCCACCTTCTTTAGCTCTACAGAACTTCTCCACACATACTCTAATCTCACCTAAAACAATACTCTACCATGTTATCTATAATGGGGTCTAGAGCTACTGCAATTTTATCTGATTTTTAATGTTATATAGTCTTTTATGCATTGTAAAACTCTCATTTCTGCAGCACCAATTATACTTAGTTTTTTATTCTTTAACAACAAATATTCAATCCTGTATGAAACTGCAGCTCTTATAATTGGGGGAATAAACTTTTCTTTCAGCTTAACAGCTACTTATTTGACTAAATGTAATCGCAAGGATGAAGGCTTTAGCAAAGTTTAATAAACAAGGATTCATTAGATTGCCACTACTCTGGCAATAAACCATCTTTCTCAAAAACAAATAAGGTGCCAAAGCACATGAACAAAACTACTACTTACAAATACATTCAATAACAATACAAAACGAATAAACTTTGAAATTTAACAAAGAATTATCTATATAGACAGCAAATGCAATTATAATATTAAATTTGTCGATTCTATCTTCAACAAACAAATGCAGCATCAACTATCAATAAAACATGTAAGGTAAAGTAAATTGCCCCAACTATCACAGTACCAATTCACTATCACATATAAAGGACAGAAGTAGTCTAAGACCACCAAATGAAGCCATGGCATACGTCTCCCGTTACCATCATACTACATTAGGCGGTAATAATGTATACGCATAACAATCTAGCCCTCATAATTAATACATATATGATCAAGTTAGACTAAACTACTCATCAATGAGTCACAGTTCACAACACGACAATGTGTAATCAGTTTTCCAAAACCACTAACCTTAAATTCAAACCCTCAAAAGCTGCATCTTATTAGCAAAAGCAATAGCAATCCAATCAGGCTGAGCAGCAGACCACTGAAGCTGGTTAATTTCATAACCAGAAGAATACATAGACATTGGATCAATCCCATTAGGACCAGCCACAGTAGGCAACTCCCAAATAAGAGCTTGTGTATCATCCCCAGCTGAACAAATATGCCTAGAACTTCTTGGAGCCCAAGCAATAGCGTTAACACCGGCACGGTGTCTCTCCAATTCAGCCACTGGTGTAGTGGGTGATCTAATATCCAAAATCACAACTTTATTACTATCCATCAAAATTGTTGCCATATACCTCAAATCCTTCTTGTTCCAAGCTAAACGAAGCAAAGGGGTGTCTGGTTGAGGACTCTCGTAGATAATCGTTGAATGCTCCTTGTCCCTTAGGTCAAAAATCCTAACAGACCCATCAGCGGAAACAGAAGCGAAAACCCTAGATTCCCCCCAAGCAATGTCGTAAACCTCTTTATCATGTGCAATAAGCTGCGTTTCAACGACGCCTCTTTCAATGTCCCAGATAGTGCAAGTAGTGTCGATGCTGGAAGTTCCGATGCGTTTAGGTTCAATGTCGTTCCAATCAAAGGATGTCAATGGAGCGCAAAATTCACTGGTTTTGCTATTGTTGAAAAGAGAAAGAGCTTCGACGGAATTTTCGCGAACTTCCCAAAGACGGAGATAGTCGCCGGAGGTAGCAAGAAGGTCGGAGGAGGTTTTGAGGAGGGAGGAATGGGTGGAGGGATGGAACATGAGTTTTGTGGGTGGGTAAGGGTGATCGAAGGAAAGTGAAGGTTGAGGTTTAATGGAGAGGGTATCAGGGTTGAAAGAGAGGATATCGATGCGGTTAGTGTATTCTTCGATGAAACTTCCAACGGCGATGCGTTGTTGTTGTTGGGAGTTGGGGTTTGAAGAGAAGGCCATGGCGTAAAGAGGATAAGGGGAATCATATGTGACGGAATTATCGGATCGGAGATTGGATTCTTGAGTGGAATTCTCCATTTTTTTAAGTGAACGGTGATTGAAGGGGAAGGGGTGAAGGTGTGGAAGAAGAAGATACTGAAAAGGGAAGTGAAGATAAAAAAAGTTAGGTGGGAAGCATAAATGAAGAGAACGAGTCAATGAAGCACGCGCCTTCTTCCTTCTTCACTTTACGTTCTTTTTCATAAATTCCAACTGCAAAAGGTTGTTTGTTAGCTATGGATTAATATTTTAATATTATATTTTAAAATTTTGTTTAATTTTGTCATTAGTTTAATTTTTTTGGTGAAGTAGACATGGTGACGTGGCTTACATGACATGGCTACAAAATAGATGACTCGTCATTATTTATTAAAAACAAAAAATAATTAATTTTGTTCATCACAAATCCAAGTCTTGTATACAAACTCAAACCTTCACCCAAAACCCAGGACAAAAGAAACTCAATACAAAATCCTCATCCTGTTTCTTCCATTTCCCCACATCACCTATACCCCCATCACAACAAAAGATAAGAAAATGTGAAACTAATGTGATATCTTCAAACAAACAAAAAACAGAAGAAGGAAAAAATGAGTTTCACTGCTTTAATTCATTCGCAATTTTGAAACTCACACTTGTAGATTGTAGATCAGCATTCCAGAAAAAAAACCCAAAAATAAAAAATTATGAAATAGAGAAAGATTGGAAGGGAGTTAGATCTGTGACCTCAAAAGGTATAGAATTAGGAAATTAGATCTTGTCGCCCACTCTCGTACTCTCTGCGGCGTTCATGCGTCGCCACCAAGCCTACTTGACCCACTCACAGCGCCTGCGCCTGACATGTCGCCTCCATCCTCGCTCGCCCGGTTGTCCCCATGGCAGCATAGTAATCTAGACGAATGAATCAACATAAGTATCTTCACCTTAACAAAAAAAATTAGACTAATGATTGAATTAAAAGTGTTTTGAAATTGTAATATTTTTTTTCTAGATATTTAAATCAAAATGACCATTATTAACATGGATATTTTAAATAATTAAGTTTTTTTATTTTATAAATCTAAATATAAGTTTGAATTTAACAATTTTTATTGAACAATTATTAATGTTTCGAATACATAAATATAGGAATAGCTCGATTACAAAGTGAATTGAATTTGTCTATTATCAAACCACCACCTATTGCGGCTCTCACCTAAACTTATGTATGTTATGATACACTCTTAATATTTAACTTTTTTTTCTTTCTTTTTTAACTTTTAATTTTTGTCTTCTTCACTATTTCTCTAGCACTACAAACATGACAACATTTTTCTTTATGCTAATTACAAGTATCATATATATGAATGTAACAATTGATCAGTCAACACAAACTTAATAACCAAATAACCGTTTCATTTGACACTACCCTACTGTCTAACCAATATGAGCTTAAAAAAGAACCTCGAACACCATGAAATCTTCTCCAGCTTATCAATTCTTGTGTTTCTCTAGTAACAAACTTCAATTGATAAAAGGGCAAGGAAGAATGGTGAGCTCATTGCAAGCAACATATGTAGACAAGTTGGAAAAGAAAGAAAGGATGTAATGACATGTTTTTTGTCCTCAAGCAACATATATGTGTTAAATAAAAATCTATTGTTAGGGATACGAAGACCAAAGAGGGAATTTGGTGTTTAGGGTTTTGGACAAGGAGTTGGAAATTAAATGTGACGATTGCATGACATTACTAGCCAATGCAAACATGGATATAATTGTTCTTCCAAAAAGATTATGGCACGAGACTTGCACATTGAGAATTAGCATTTGGCCTCTACAATCTTGTTATGCATAAACCAAACTAAATTTTATTAAGAATTGTAATCCCTTTACATATTCATAATTCTATTACAGAGTATTAGGAGAAGTTCAAGTCAAACTATATTTTGAAAGTGACCAATAATGATTTTTTTTATTTGACATATGATTCATTGATTTTGGAATATAACTTTCAATTGCAACAATCACTTACTATGGAGCAATGGAGGGTAAGGGATATGGGAGAACATGAAGGAATTGCATAAGGGAGGCTATCTAGTGTAGAGATAGTGAGGTGGCCGGTGTAATAGGGTGAATGAGCAAATATGGGGAAGAATGATGGAATTTTTGCATGTATATCCATTTTTTATAAAAAAAAATAAAAATAAAAATAAAAATAAAAACTAATCAATAAATCCTACATTGAAATTTATATACAAAAATATTCTATTTTTTTTTTAAGGTCACATCCCCGCAACTACCTAAAGGATGATTTTTTTTTTTGCAGGAGATCACAACTCTGAGATGTGATAATCTATAAACTAATATAACCTCCAGCTAGCAAAATTAAGAGAGAGAAAAATTAAGGGTTATAGATGGTCACATCTCAGAGATGTATGTGACCTCCTACTACAAAATATATATATATATATATATATATATATATATATATATATATATTTGTGTGGTGGTAGAGCGGAGATACAATTTTATGAAGGTAAAAAAAAAAAGGATATTTTGATATATAAATTTCAATGTAGGATATATTAGTTAGTTTATTAAACATATATATATATATAAAGAAAAATAATGGTGGCATTATCGAAGAATAAGAGGCAAACTTGTGCATGCGGGTGGAAGAGTGGAAAATGATAGAGTGGTGGTGATGTGATCATATGTAGATATATCATGAAATGATTTAGTAAACTTGGATCAATTAGTCAAAATATATATATATATGACAGAGCCTAGTTTTTTTGTTTTATAAAAAAATTAAATTAAGAAGGATCATAAACTTCATAAAATATTTGTGATCTTGGTAGTTATGTGAAGGGACCTTGTTTCTTATAGTAAAAGATTTGCTTTATTTTCTTTTGAGAATAGCGGTCGTCTCTCATTGTGCCTTTCTAAAATTAGACAAATAAAAAAGTGTTCATACCAATAAGTCTTAATCACTACTCTTCAATAGGATCCACGCAAAGAACACATATAAACAAGTGTTCTTTTATAAATCTAATTAACAACTTATCAATCTGAAAACCACACTATTTGTGTCAACTCATACTCATAAATAACATGCATATTTGTTAACAATTTGTCATATTAGTTTTATTAAATAATATTGTTAGTTGTTGACAAACCAAACTAGCATATAATTTGATAATTTTTTTAGAGATCAACAACAAATACATATTAAATGTTATGGACTTAAAATAATTATTATTCCATAAATTTAGGTAGAGTTCAATATATCAAATCCAATATCTAAATGGTCACGATCGTCTTAATCAAAATAAGTCAATATCAGCAATAATGTCTTCTTCAATATACAATTTTCTTTCGTGAGGCATATATGATTTCACTGTGTCCTCTTGATAGCACATAATGAGGAGTTGAAGACTCGATCGCCACATATAATCAAAGATGGAAGGCTACGGTTAACTCAAAATTACCGAAATATGTAACTCAAATTGCACAATAACAGAGTGAAGGAAAAATCAACCCACTAGTCTAAGTCATGTAACTAAAAAAAGTGGGTTAAAGCTTTAGTTAGATCGAAATAGACTGACCCATTTTAAATTAAGTTAGATCGATTATCGAATTATCATATTTCTTTCTTTTATTAAAAATATGATGAAAGTTTTACCTTGTACCTCCACGCTCATACTCTTATCCCCACATTTTGCACAAACTACCTATTTTACCTTATTTTCTTAAATAACAATAATAATATTTTTTTACTCCACTAAATTCAAATGAGTTTTTGAAAAAAAAAAAAAACCGAAACACATATTTTTAAAATAATTTGAACTTTGTACTAGAAAATTTAGAAAAAAATTTATGATATGTATCGAAAAATTTGAATATTTTTTTTTAATATATAGAGTTCAAATTGTTTGAAACATGTGAGTTTTAGAAAACTTTTTTTTTTTTAAACCCGAGTTGAATTTAATAAAGTAATAAAATTATTTTTTTGAAAAATAAAAAAGTAAAATAGATACTTTATACAAAAATGTATGGATAGGAGTATAAATGTGGAGTATTGGCGAAAGTTTTCAAATATGATTCTCAAACAGGTCCAACAAAAATTGGTCGAGCCTTCTTCCCCTCACCCCCTCCCAAATAAAAGCCCAAAATATACTAACGAACTCGTTAAAAAAAATGTAATCAACATTACCAAAAGGTTAGGTGGTAAGTTCTGAAGACATTTTTACAATGTGTATACGTAATGGACAAAGTCCAGTCATTCGTTGCCACGTAACTAAAATTAATTTATATTTAGTTTTTAAAATATAAAATTTATGCACATTTCAATCATATTCTTAAATTTTTATTATATATTTAATTTACAATAACTTATTAAATATTTTTAAAATCTTTATATAAAAAAAAATTGCATTTATTTTCTCTAAGGTCAACTAAAGTGACATTAACATCTATTTAGTTTTGAAAAAACATTAATATCCCTTATACTCATTAAAAAAAATGTATTATACATTTTTTGACATACTTCATCTATTAATGTTATTTATTATATGATACAATTAAAATTTTTGATTTAATTTTAAAGGTACGACTATTTATCTGGTATTTGTAATTGTGAAAGATACGATTATGTTCTAAATAGTATAACCAAAATGTGTATTATAATATATTTTTGATAAATGACAGATAAAGTTGAAAGAATAATAGAAAACAAATATTATGTATAATTTTTTTAGCGAGTATAAGGGAGATGAGTATTTTTTCAAAACTAGACGAAGCGTTAGTGTTATTTAAGATGACCTCGGGGAAGGTAAATATAATTTCTCTTAAAAAATTATACTTTTTTTGGAATAAAAAATAATTATCCATAAAATATAGATTAATTGGTGGATCGCACAAATGTGTATTATATCTAGTTTAAATTAAGTGTATATGTTAATCAAATCGAAGAATATTGGATTTCTTAATTCTTTGTATTTTTTTTTAATTTAAAAACGATATTTGTTTATTTATTTAAATCAATAAATTAATTGAGAATAAATTTAAAGTTACTAAAACTAAAAAAAAAATATGTGAATAAATTTATATCGTTCATGTTAATTGTACAAGACGATAAAATATCTACAAATGTGATGATAATTGATATTATGTCTTAAATTAAATTGAAACACAGGAATAAAATTTAATTTAAGCATGTGTGACTATTGTAACTCAGTATTGTATTGATAAATATTTTGGTGTTTTGAATTAACAAATACTTCGAACATACTTGATATTATGGAATAATTTCATAATCTTTTAGTAATTAAATATTGTTTCCAAATGAAAGAATGTTAGATCAATTATTTAATTAATTAATTAATTTTTAAGAATTATATATAAAAATTACAAAATATGTCACCAAACATTGTGACCATCGAAATTATGGGTGAGTCTCATTTTTTTTCCATCGCAATTTTTACTTATTTTAATAGTGTTATTATTATTATTAACTTTAATAAAATATTATTAAAAATTAACTAATTGATTATTATTCTCTTCTGTCTTATGATCTTCTATTTAAGTAAAAGGTCAAATAAATGTGGCTAAATTTAAACAAAATACATTACATAACTTCATGGGAATGGGAAGTATGTGTTAGACTTTAATTTTGAATATATAGTGATTGATTAAGTCATTATTTATATTCAATAACAGGTCACCGCATTTAGCCGCTTAGTTATTTAATGGCTGTCACTTTAGTCGGTTTACTTCATAGTTGAAAATTTAATGTATCCCATTCTTAATTTCAACCAATATTAATTCTCTATTACAATCTCCATCACGATCTCCTTTGATCAATTTTTATATGGTTATATGTACATATATATTTCTTTATATTAAACTTTATCGACTAAATCACAAATATTAAAAAAATATATAATAATTTATGTTTTTTACAAATTCACTTTTTCAAAAAATATATTGTAAACTGCAGAAAAATATAAAATATAATTGAAAGTACGTCTGTACATAAATAATTGATAAAAGACAGAAATCTCTCAAGAGATATTGATATATAACAACCACAATATAATTTTGTAGCTTTTACAATCAAATCCGCCAATAATATCAATAAGTCGTCTCTTTTTATTTTTCCCCTTGTTTTTAACTCATCTCTCACAGACAGCAGAATGTTTATACTTATACAAAATATTGTTTTCAATAAGTAATAATACTTTTTTTTTATCTTAATTATATTTATAAAAAGAAAGAAAAAAATATTAAAATTCATGAATTCATAAACACTTTTGTAAGTCACACTTTTACTTTTTACAATTTGTGAACTTAATTTGTAGAAAAATTAATTATCATGTGTAGTAAATTAAATTCATTTAAGATACCTAAAATGATTTTACTTATTCTATTTGATTATAACCGGATGTGAAATGAGTGTAACCAATAAAAATTATCAATGAATTATTGTAAATTTTCAACATTTTATAAATGTACTGTCAAAATAAGTAGTGAGACCATAATTATATATTTACTTTAATCAAGATAAATAAATATATTTACTAATATCAAAATAAAAAATACAGTAAAAATAATATTTTAAATATAAAAAAATATATTTTAAAATTTATAATTTTTATTATAAATGAAAAAAATCTAAAAATTGTTTTATAATAAGGACCACCATAAGGCTCTAGTGTAGAACTTAAAAATGGATTTGAATCTTTTTCTTCTCTTGTTTTCTCCCTCATGTTTTGAAAGATATAACAATAATTTTAATGAATCACTTACATAAAAATTAAAATAAATAAATAATTATTTGTGAGTTTATTTCTCTCCAATTACAAAGAAGAAAAATAGACATATTTTTTAAATTCATTAAAATAAATTTAACTATAATTTTAGTTTTTTTATCATTACTAATTTATGAATTAATTTTTTATTTTAGTTAATTATTTTAATTTTTAACTAAAAAATAATAACGAGAGATATTTTAAATAACGTGATATGATATAAAATATAAAATTATTAATATTTATAAAATCAAAATAAAACATCGTAAAAGTTTAGATTTTAATTTGAGAATTTTTTTATATTTTTGATTTAATTAGTAATATATAAATAATTAATATATTTAAATAATTTATATTATATAATTATATATCATATTATTAAAAATATCAAATTATTTTTTTTTATTCAAAAATTTTAAAAAATAATTAAAACTTTTAATTTAAAAAAAAAATATTTTATACATTAAAAATAATAAAAGAATATCCAACCCACAAAATTGTCTTGCGAACACATGTTGCCTTTGGCTAGAATTATCGCTAGCTAATAGCTATAGACCTATTCCACAGTATTCCCTAGAGAATTGTAAGAAAGAGTCCACCACTGCTTCATTTTGTCGTCTATTAAATAAACGTCACGTCTTCGTCATGTGCTGACATGAAATTTATGACACAGTCATATGAGACATAAAATTAATGACACATGCTACTAGATCAATATATAAATACTACACGTCTACACCTATCTTAAAATAAAGGTGACCTCAACGAGAGCCTTAAGATACAAAATTATATAAAATAAAATAAACATTATTAAATAAATTTAAATACATAATTTTTATTATAACTTTTAATAATAACAAGTACTACAAAAATATTTATTAACATTTTCTTTGAAATGATATTACTCGCAAGTATTTCAAACGTACTTCTTAAATGATTGAAACTAAAAATTTTACATAAAAAATAATTTTTAAATTTTAAATTTAAAAAAAATTAGAAATAAATTTTTTAGTTTGTTAACAATTATCTTGAATAAAATAACTAAATATACATTAAAAATTATATTTATTTTATTAATTATAAAACGGAGGGTTTCGTTAAATATAAGATATAGAACAATACGCTTTAAATTTATTTAATCCATTTTATTTTTCCAAGATTACTCCAATACTCTATGGTATCTACTGTCCTTTTTTTAAAAGAAATGGTACATCCTTAGTCCCCTACCGTTAAAATATTTTATTCACCCATCCTTAATTATGACAGTCTTTCTTAAAATTTTCTAGGCATGGTCCTTTTTTTACAAATATATATAAAGAGCATGGGCAATAAATTTAAGCCGAAATTACACACGAAATCTTGTATTATATTTAGTTGGAACATCAATGCCGAGTCATCACCACGTAAACATTTGTAGTATTTTAGTCAAAATTCTACTTAAAAAGAAAAACAAAAAGATGAATGATATTCTTGTATTATGACATATAAGATATTTTTGTGCATTTTTTAAAACATAAAAGAACTTAAATAAAAAAATAAAAAGACAAAGTATGTTACATTTAAATAAAATAAATAATGTTTAATATAATATATTTTAAATTTAATGTTTATTTTATATGTAAACATTCTTAAAATATATTTAATATATGAATATGTTTAATTTTGATTTTTCATCATTCAAAATAAATTGCTATTATTAATAAAATTAATATGTTCGAAAAATATTCCTTAATTTTTTTTCTTTATAATTTTCATATTTTTTACGTGAATGGATAAATTAATTAATATAATACAAATATTTTGTAAAAGAAAAATTAGAGTTATCTATTTTTAAAATAATCAATATGGTGTAACGCAATTCACATAACTAGATTCATTAATTGTGCATATGTGGTAATAAGTTTGATTATTGGTTGGTGCATTTAAAAGAACATTAGTGAGATGCCGGTCTACATTTTTAATATATCCATGTACTCAAAAGACGTGTCTCTGGCTTTTGGGTGAGGTGAAATACCTTGAGCTAGCAACAAAAAATATACTTTTAAAATAACCAACACAGTGTATCTTAGTTGACAAATAACATAATTCATCAATCATAATAAAATTGATATGCATGGAACAACATCTACGAAAGATATTAAACCCTTAAAATGAATATTCGTAATGCCATCTCAACTATTAGATGCGACTGTATTGGACCTTTACAACTAATCCAAACATGTCATTTTAAATTATGGTCGACATCGACATTATATATCAACATCTTCTTTTTATAAGTGTTTGCCCAATTTTTATTTTTATTTTTTAAGGAGAATATAAGCTCAAATAAACTGGACCAAACATCACCTTAATCTAATTTCTTTAGATAATACTCCATTTGTCCAAAGTTATATGTCATTATTACACAAAGTAAGAAATGAAGAAAAAAATTATAACTTACTATATTAAAATATCTCCTATTAATAGTTTATGAATAATAGATTTAAAGAATTAAAAAAAATAGAGTAATAAATAATAAAGAACATAATAGAAAAAATAAAAAGACCCTGGAAATTAAAAGTGTTGATTAATATTTTTAATTTGAGATAAACAATACAATTAAAAACAAATTTACAATGTAATTAATTAATGACAAAAAAATTGATTGGATCACACAATTTGAGTGAATCAAATATTTAATTGACTAGAAGCGGACCAATTTAGCCTGGTATACCTCTACCCGTATGACACACGCAATACAAACGATAAGAGTAAAAATTAAGCTAAACTGCTTTGTTGGTTTTGAAAAAATTGAAGAAAATAAAATCAAGTTTGGAACAATATGAAGTTGGGTAACTCTTTCACCATCGTCCAGTTGAAAAGACACTGAGGCAGGTGATGTTCATATATTGTGGAGGCTTATTGATTAATCAGATTTTAGACCAAGTCTTCTGAGGAACAAACCAAAAAAAATATTCACACCCACTGAAAAGGACCCGTAAAATTATGAGTGGCAAATGGATAATATTTATTCAAAGCATTGACAAAATCAACACATGGAGTGGCCAGATTCTACTAATGATATTGAAGTATCTGCGAGTCTTCAAACCGCCCTATACGCCATGTATAGTGCAAATTGTAAAAGCACACACATGAGATGAGATGATCCTGTCCTACAATGTCATTTTCACAAGAATAGATCTTAATAGTACTGTACTTACTAAAAAGACCCTAACATTTATTTTGGAGTCAAATTTAAAGTTTTGATGATTGTTTTTTAAGGACTATTATGATAGACATATTATTGCAACATTTGTTATAATATTAAATTATTAGAAACATTCAATTGAATTATTTGTCGTTGAAATAGAGACGAATGACTAACAAAAGAAATAAAATATAACTTAAATGACCAAATCAAAATAAAATAAATTTAAAGAACCTAAAGGGAAAAATGAGTTAAACTTAAAGGATTATACGTATAATTTTGCATTAAACAAAAATACATTAAACATGCAGTTAGTTATTTCTCTAAAAATTCCGTCATCACACTTTTTTTTCTCCTCTCTTCCCACTTCATCTTGACCCTAGAAGATCGGTGATTTGAGAACAATTTATTGTCTGAAATCACGCTCTATATTTTCACTCTATCCTTTTACATAAATAAGTGATTTAACATATATTTATTTTTTTTTTGTTGTTTTTTCGTTATCTTATCAATTAAGCGCGACAATGTTTTGTTTTTCCGTCTTGATGTAATATTAATTTATTCATATTTTCACATTAACTTCAATCCAAATCAAATATATTCAATCAATAATCCTCAACGTTGCATATCTAAATGCATGAGTATTCTGATTACTTTTATTTCGTCAAATTTGTAAACATTTTTTTATTTTATGCTATTAATTTTGAGTATTGTTAGTTTGTTCATATATTCATCTTTTTTATTTTTAATAAATATATGTATTTATGTTATTCTTATTTTTAATATGAATGAATAGATGTTGTTTTTATGTATAAAAAATAAAATGCACTAACTTGTTTTCAATTTCCGTTGATAAACAAATTGACCGTAAGTCTTTAAATATTTCCATAGGATATAAAATAAATGTATGCTTTAAATCAACCGACAAAGTAATGGACGTGATCAACTTCATTTATAGGTTACTTAAATATGTGCCATTGGAGTAAAATATAGTGGTTGCATAAATTTGATTTTATGTGACGCAATGAACCCCACAAAATGGGAGATAAGCTACTTAAAATAAGTTACTTCAATTTTATATATGGGAGATGCATCAAGAATTTTATGCCAACCCCCCATAAGAATGAATTATTTTGCTACATTTCTATACATTATATCTATACATTATATTATTACTTTAAAATTTATTGTGATATGAAAAAATGATATGATTTTTCATTGAATGTAGTTTGACATTAATAAGACCATTGGAGTCTAAAATAAGTTGACTCATACATTACAAGTAGTAGTGACATTTAGGGCGGTTGAAATGATGATCTCCCAATACATCAATTTTTGAAGGATATCAATTTTTTTTTCAGAAGTAATTGTTAGGTTATATATATATATATATATATATATATATATATATATATATATATGTGTGTGTGTGTGTGTGTGTGTAAAATGTACCTACAGTAAAAAAATATAAAATATACCCACAAAAAAATTAACAACTATCTCACTTATATGAGAATATTTTCAATTTTTTCTAGTATAAAGGATTAAATTATTGTTTGATAATAACTTAAAAATACGTTCTAAACAATTTTAAATTTGTGAAAATATGATAATTCTTTTAATCTTAATAGAAAAAATTTATTTGAAGAATAAGATACATTTATTTGATAAGTTTCAACAATTAAATTAAAATAAAACTATATATATAATATTGGGTGAAAACACTTATTTGTTTTTTCAAATGAGTGCACATTTTATAGAAAATATTAATTATATGTTCAACTTTTGTGGTTCTTGTAAAAAGTTTTTTTATTTTATTTTTTTATAATTGAAATAGTTAAAATCTTATCTGAAATTTATTAATTCACATGATAAATTGAGTAGTCTTATTTTAATTTCTATCAATTTCTTTGATAAAAATGGAAATTGATTTTCTGAAAATCTAAATTATCATTGAATTATTAATAGTTTTCATAATAATACACAAAATAATATTTAAATAATTATAAATGTATCGTTTTTTATTTTCTCAAATCACATAACTTTCAAGGACTCGCCATGATTACAAGTTTGATAAAGTGATTCAATTTACCAATCCCAGAGATCGTAATTATCTGAAGAGATTCGGAAACCCAGTTTCCATTTAAAGCAGGAAGAAATATGAAATTATAACTAGTACTTACCATAAATTCATAAACCAATAAGATTTTGACAGGCATGCACAAGTCAATGTAAAATAAGGTTGACTCAGGTATACTTTAAAAATTAAGAGTTAAATATGTTTTAAATTTAAAATATTATACAAAGTTCATCAATGAAAAATAAGTTTAAAATTCAGTTTTTAAGTTCATATTTTGTCACTTTTATCTTTAATTTTTTATATTTAAAAAATTATATTTAATTCATTTTAAATTTAAAAATTTAGATTTTTATAAATAAATATTTTATAATGTTTTAAATATGTTAGCAAAAAATTATTCAAAATCTTTTAAATTAAAAGATAAACTGTTTGTTGAATAATTTTATATGAACTACAAATTATAATTTGGGTTATGCTAATATGTGCTCTTACCAAAAATATAAATTTTTTATTGAAAAAAACAATATTTCAATTTGTAAAGAGTTAAAAACACAAGTTTTAAGATAAATTTTTTATATTTGAATAATTGACACGTGACTTTTCTATTATAATTTTATTTTATAAAGCTTAAAATTAAAATATTAAAAATTTATAGTGATTAAAAATATATTTAAACATTAAAGTAGTATATCAATTGTCTAATTTTTTTGTTGTCGGTGGAAATAGAGCAAATTTATTAACTAGAAAAAGATAAACAATTTAGTTTTTTTTTTATAATCAGTGTGCAGAATGCTATCAAATAAAATAAAAAGTTTAATAAAGAAACATAAATTTATAGAGGTTGACAAACTTTTTTTTGCTAGTAAATTTAAATTACAATTAGCTCCATGAAATATGTTGAAATATGTAATAACGAGAGTTACTCGATCAAAAAGATGAAGGAGAGACTATACATTTTTCTTTCAAGAGAGGTCGAGGATGTGACATGTAGAGACACCTCTTACCATGATATTAAGAGGTTTAGATTCAGTTGCAATTATTTTTTGAAATTCATATTTCAAGTCACTATAACGAGGGTTGACTCGAGAGTAAAGTCACTAAAGCATTCATTTTAGGCTTTCATAAAAAACAAAAAATTTATTTTATCAAAAAGTCTAAAAAAAAATTACTTAATAAAAAGACATCATAATTTAATATTTTAAAAATTAAAACATATAAATATTTTCTAAATTTTATTTTATTTTAACAATAATAAATCAATTATATTAATTTCGTGATTTTATATTAAAAATTTTAAAAATTATTTTTTATTAAAATTCGCTTTAAACTGTTGTATATATTGGACGATGCTAACTTTTACCTAAATTGTGTACGATAATTTCCATTTTTATTGAGAGCATCTCCAACGGTAGTTAAATGAGTTCGTCAACCCGTGGCTACGTAAAATTCAGTTTTTGATAAGTTTATTGTTAGAGTTGTGCCAACATGTCATCATAGTGCTCTCAAAAAGAACGATACTTTGATAATTTAATAATAATACAATTATAATCGTTATCTTTTTTTTTTATTAATTTATTATTAAATAATAAATTTATGACGGTTAGTAGATCTTATTTAATGAACTCATATTGAGTTTATCGTTGAATAAAAAATAACTGAGTTCGTTCAAGATAATTTGACACAGTGGACTCTACTTAATAAACTTATGTTGAGTTTACTGTTAAAAATGCTCTGAGAATGAGTTCATCGACTGTCCAATTTATAAGTGTGTGTTTATCATTTAGAAATAAATAAACTTTTTAAAGAGAAAATGGGGTGACCCACCTCCCCACACTTTATGTTTTAAAAATGTATAAATGCATGCTAATGTCACACTTGATACCTCAACTCATCTTCCTCGAAGCTCCTAACTCCCAAAGAAAAGAACTGTATTTTCATTTTGGGTGGGTGCTTGTCGTTTTCCTTTTTCTTGAATCTTTCTTTGTATTTTCCCCACCTAGCTTATACTTTTTAATTTCCTATTTGTTCAATTCCCCACCTAGCTTTAAATACTATATATATATATATATATATATATAAGATTATAAAATGGACACGAAGGTGCTTTCATCCGGAATCCGTTATTCAAAATTACCCGAAAGTTATATCCGACCCGAATCCGATCGACCCCGTCTTTCTGAAGTCTCTAAGTTCGAAGGTGTTCCTATCATCGATTTGGGTTCTCACAATAGAACTCAGATTGTGCAGCTAATTGGTGAAGCATGCAGCTCCTATGGTTTTTTCCAGGTCCATTTCAATATTATAATTCATTTTTTATTAAAATCATTAAATGGGATTCAGCATAAAACAAAAAATAATCACATGGCTCTCATCACCATACACAATTTAATTATAAGTTTTCACCGTCCAATTATAGATGCAGAATGAAGATTGTTTTAGTCATTATTAAAAAAATGAAGATTCTTTTTTTTTTTTAAGAAGAATATTGTTTTAGCTAAATGTAAATTTCCCTATTCATTAGATTTTTTTTTTTTGGTAACCATTTCAATGGTGTGGAGATTTCATTTGTTTTTCAATGATTAATTTTAGTTGAGAAATCGAAAACCTAACCTACCATTTTTACTTTTGAGTGATTCTTATCTTTTAACTACAATTTTTTTTTTCATTCACAAAATTCAATTCAGATGCATTTTGTTAGCATTTTTTGTTTGTTACTCACACTGAATTTCTGTAAACAAGTGACATTATACATTACACAATTTTATATTTTTGTTAAAATATTATCTTACGTTCTTAAATTTTAATTTAACTAATAAATACGATATTATAATTTAAAATCTTATAGTTATCCAAATTAATTATAATTATAAAAAATATACTTTTAAGATAAAAAAAATCTAATACTCTCAATTTTGGAGACTAAATGTTGATTATAAAAATAATATAAATTTGACAATTATTAAAAAATTGAAGTAGATGTAGTTAATTTTGTTAACAGGTAATTAATCATGGGGTGCCTCTAGAAGCATTGAAGGAAACAGCAGAGGTGGCATATGAATTCTTCAATTTGCCAGTGGAGGAGAAGCTGAAGTTGTATTCAGATGATCCCTCAAAGACAATGAGACTATCTACAAGTTTTAATGTGAACAAAGAGAAGGTGCATAATTGGAGAGACTACCTTAGACTCCATTGCTATCCTTTGGAAAATTATGTTCCAGAATGGCCTTCTAATCCTCCTTCATTCAAGTAACTTCTCTTTCTCCATTTCTTACTCTGTCTCACCCATAAATCTACTACCGGACAACTTTTGCTGACTATGTCACATGTTTTGGATAATTGATATGATGCGATTCCTTTGCTTATCATTCCCTTTTTTATAAAAATATTCTCATAATGGGAATTATATTTTCAATATTTTAAAACTTTTAAATTTATTTCTTTCATTGTGTGTTTTCTATTTTTAGTAATTTTTTGTTTGCAAAGACCATTTTTTCTCCAATGATATATGAAACATTTCTTCGTCCTACAGCACACGTGGCCTAAGATCAACAACTAATACTCCATCCGTTTATAATAAATGTGACCTTAATACAAAAATATTTATCTAAAAATTTGTTGTTTTTAATTTTCAATATACTTTTAGCTATTTTTTAATAAATATTTTAAAAATATTTTAAAATACTTGTTAGCATAATTTTGATATTCATTTTTATTTTTCTAACCGATGTTTTAGGTTTTGATTGAGATTTGGAGAGGGGGAAGGGGAAGTGAGAGTTTTAGAGGGAGGATAAAATACAAAGTTAAAAATAAATTTATTCTATATTAACTTATAAAAAAAATAGAGATAACTTTTGTATTCATAATGAAATTTATATAACGAAATTAGAACAACTCATATATAATAGGTATAATGAATTTTGTATACCAATACTTAATTATATCTGACTGTAATTAATTTTATCTCCTTAATATCCTCGTATTAAAAAGTATATGCGACTCTTCTAATTTAAAATGAATAATAAAATGTTATAAAAAACAAAGAAATACAATGACAAATCCAAAATACATACACTTGTCGGAGTAAATCGACTAAAAGATTTGTAAATTATTTGTTTAAAATAAAGATAAGAAATATTCTAATACAATTAAAGTATTTTTAAAGATTATAATAACAACAAATTTGTCTTTAAATTATAACTTAACTAACAAATATTAATATTATTAAGTTAGACGTATTATCATGAATTTAATTTTGAAATCGTAAATAAATTAAAGTGAAAATTAATATCTATTATAAAATTAAAAAAAAATTATAACAATATTTATTCTTCATTGTTTCAAAGTACTTCTCTCTTTTTTCTTTTTCCTACATAATCGCAAACAAAACTTTTAAGGACATTTGTTAGTATTCTTTAAGAATGATAGACAAATATTGGCGTGACATCAGCAGATATTGCCGTGTTGACGTCACCAGACATTTACGTGTTGACGTAACCCGGATCCGTTTCCCTTTATGATTTTAAAAATTATGATTAAGTCAGAGACGTGAGGGTTGTTACACACTTACACATCACACTTAATTGTGCCACACTTGTTTCAAATCAAACTTAATTCTGCTGTACTTAAAATAAGGAAAACTTAAATTTGCAGTGTTCTTTAAATATTTGGTTGTGTTAGATTCTTGATAGATGCTTATGAAAAAGTAAAAAAGACATTTTTTTTGTCTAAGAGGTACATCTACTGTATTCAGGAGTAATTTTATAATGGGTTATTTTATTTAATAATTTAATATAAATAATAATTTTTATTAATTTAATTGTGAAATCAAAAACTATTGTTAAATACATCAATTTTTTACTATTTTTTATAAATTTTAAAACAATTTGATAATTTATTAAATAATTTTAAATAAATGTATAATAAGTTTTTTTAAAATATAAATAAATATTAAAAACTAAATTTATAACTATATATTTAAGATTTATATAAAAATTTGTGTATTAGATAATTAATATATTATATCAATAATCAACGATTGAATTAATAAATTTTATAATTATTATTAAATTATCAAGTAACATAACTTGTATTATACATTTATCTCCACACATTCATCTCTAACTTATCTTATACTTAATTATAGAGTCAATGGATATCCACACATCCATTTCCTTTTGGAGGATCCAATTTTTAGGATTTTTT
>NC_021164.2:68861804-68882778 GCF_000331145.2 Cicer arietinum
AACATCTATCACTAATTTATTTAATATATGTTTGTTATCACAATAACTTTGTTGAAATCATATCGAGACATTGAGATTTTACAAAAATTATACTATAATTTTTGTAAAATTACCGTGATTCATCTTAATTTTTTAATTTGAAATTATACATACACTTAATTTTTTTTCTCACACTTATCAATAACTAGAAATAAATATGAAAAAGAAACACAGTTTTAACAAATTTATGGACCCAATTATTTTTCTTTATACCCATAAATTTTTTAGTCAATGAATTTTGTATACTTAATTAAACATTGTCTAATCATTTTATCAATCTATTTTTCAATTTATTTTGGAAAGGCTCTTTCTGGTAAATGATATTTCCTCTAATCTTACGATAACCGTTATATTTACAAAAGTAATTTATCTACAAAATTTGTTACTTTTTTTAATTTTTAATGTAATTTTTTTAATTGTATGCTCTAATTAACATTATATATATATATATATATATATATATATATATTCTAATTTATTATTTTTTACTTTACATCTATATAATTGACATACACCAAAATTAATAATAATTTGATAGAATCACTATTATATTTTATTCATTTATATTTATTTTTTTTAATTTGCACGAAATTGTGGAATGTGAGTATTATTTTAAGAAGAGAGAAGTAGTAAAGAAGTTCCCACCATAATCTAATAGTGAGGTGAACATAATTTAGTATTGATGCATGATAATTTGTTTGGCAATGGCAGAGAAGCAGTGGCAAATTACTGCAAAGTAGTTAGGGAATTGGGGTTGAGAATAGAAGAATACGTATCAGAGAGTTTGGGCCTAGAAAAAGATTACATAAGGAATGCTTTAGGAGAACAAGGGCAGCACATGGCAGTGAACTATTATCCACCATGCCCACAACCAGAACTTACCTATGGATTGCCAGGGCACACAGACCCAAATGCACTTACAATTCTCCTCCAAGATCTTCATGTTGCTGGCCTCCAAGTTCTCAAAGATGGCAACTGGCTTGCGGTTCATCCTCACCCTGACGCCTTTGTCATTAACATAGGTGATCAAATTCAGGTACGTAATAAACTACTCATTTATAAAGTGTCCTATCATATGAGTCAAATCTAGCATTAGCAGATTTTGTGGTGTAAGCCCAAGCTTAATTCATTGGTTTTTGCAGATTTTTACATCTAGGCTTGGACAGGCTTACCTTAGCATAAACATTTAGTGGTTGTTCATCAAGCTCCCATGTCTGCTCACTTTAATTACTTTTTATTAAATCCTAGTGTCCGGTGCTGTAAAATTGAGTAAATACACCACCAGATTCTAACTTCTGATAGTATATTTGATAGTGAATGAACAAACAGGGGAGCATATAAGCCACCATATAAACATCATGGAGCAAATTTCGTATAAGTTTTGCATATAAGTGGATATATAGTAACAAAAGAAGAGTACATAAAAAGAAGAAAGGGGTGATAAAATCAATGTTTTAGAACAAATTTTGTTGAGTCTTTGTAGCAAATGGAGAGACAAATGGTTAAGGGCAGAAAATAAAAATAGTGTAAAATGTTAGGTCATTTGTCTAGACAAGTAGGTTTCAATTTTTTTTTACATATTAGCTTCAATTTTCTGACATACTCTTGGAGTTGTCTTATCTATTTAAGAGATTGACCTCTCAAAACAAATATCTTTTTATAGTCACCAATCACATGTGGAATCCCGCACTAAATGGTAGTCATAATATTTAAGTTACACATAATTGAGCTGGTTAGACTAAGCCGACAGTTTATAAATCCATGAAGACATGGGCATACTTTTCATTTACTTTTCATATTGGAATGAAAAACATCCGGTGGCGGATCGGGAGCCACGACATCCCCTATATATAATAATAATAATAATAATAATAATAATAATGGATTATCAAAATAATAGTGATAAATTATTAAAATATTCTCATACTGATTTTTTTAGAAACCACATCGCATCTCGCCTCTCTTCTCTACACTTATGTATCTATGTACTTCTCTTATATCAGATATCTCCTCAATTTGTTATCCCTCTATTAGAATTTATACTAATAAACAATAAAAATTAATACAACAAACAAACTCTAATACTTTAGTTAGCAACTCAACTATTAATTATTAGCAAATTTGTACATATTAACTATTGATATGTGATATAATATGATAATATTTTATAATTGTGAATTGTTTTAATTAATGTGTATTTTTTTATGAGCAACACGATATTTAAACTTCAGTAAATTGATGCATTTTTCAAAAACAAAGTTTTCGACAAAGATGAAAATTGTAAAAAATGAGTATATTTTATTTGATTGAATTGTGTGACGTTCTAAAAATTTATGCAAATTGTGTGACTTGTGAAAATTGTAAAATTTGTTAAAATTGAAATTCTTGCAAGATTCGCTACTGTCCATTTGTGTCATTAAAGTCCATGAACATAAATGATATGTATCTAGGTGCCTATAGTTTTAAGAACATATTTGATGGTATTTGCAGGCTTTAAGTAATGGGCTCTATAAGAGTGTTTGGCACCGGGCTGTTGTGAATGTTGATAAGCCAAGACTTTCTGTGGCTTCCTTTCTCTGCCCAGATAATGAAGCATTGATATGTCCTGCTAAGCCACTCACAGAAGATGGATCTGGAGCCGTATACAGAGGATATACATATGCAGAATACTATAGCAAGTTTTGGAGTAGGAACTTGGACCAAGATCATTGTTTGGAACTTTTTAAGAACAAGTTACCTTAAAGATGAGATTGGCACAAAACAATAATAATAAAAATAATAATAAGGGTAATAAATGAGGGTGCTATTTGATAAAATCAAATCAAATTTTACTCTCCCTTCTTCCTATCCAATCCTTATAGATGCAACGTATGATTTTCAATTTTCTACTATTTCTTTGTTAAAGCACTAGCTTATTGCAAATTGTAGTTAATTTGTTACACAATAACTTTTATGTTATACAATCATCGATTTCTCATGAATTCATTACTATATATTTTGGCATCGTTAGTTAATGAGTTGAATTTCATTATTAACGAAAAGGCATTGAAGACTGAAGAGAAAGCATAAAACTATAATGATATAATCCACAATATGAAACAATGTTATTTTATATTATATTGGCAGTATTACAATGAACATTCTCATTATTATTTTCCTACCGAATAGAAGTGGAAATCACATTTTAGGGGAAGCTTTAGTAAGTAGAAGCACAACCACAATCTCAAAAATCAAATGCAACATTAACAATACACCAAATAACTTAGACCTTCTTAAGAAATTCCATGATGTATGTGTTGAAAGCAGAACAGAAAACTTTGAAACCTTGGAATCCAGCACTTTTAGCAAGTGCCTCAAACTCTTTCTCTGTTCTCTCTTTTCCACCTGGATTATGAGCCAACATGATCACATCAATGTGAACCACACCTTTTGTTGCCAAGCTTGAGTCTGGAGCCACTGGAAGAATGCATTCTGCCACAATCACTTTTCCATTGTCTGGAAGTGCCTCATAACAGTTCTTCAAAAACTTCAAGCAGTGCTCATCACTCCAGTCATGACAAATCCACTATATATGTATAACGAGATATCATCATAATTAGCATATACACAAGAGGAACATAATTTGAAGTGTGTCAAAATTAAATGATAAAACTCCTACATAAAGAAAAAAGGCCAAAAAATATTGAACTAGATTTATAAAATGCACCTTCATGAAAACAGCATCAGCCTTTGGAATGCTTGCAAACATGTCTCCACCAACATGTTCCACTCCTATAAGAAACATTAAAGCCTAAATACTAATTGTTCAATACAATGATAGGTAAACTAAGCATGTCAATTATATTAAAGATCATACCTTGATAAGATGGAGCATCCTCAATTACATGGGGCAAATCAAAATTAATGCCCTTAATAGTAGGATACTTTGAGACAATGGTGTTTATTACAGCTCCAGTACCACCACCTACATCAACTAGAGATTTAAGGCCCTCAAAACCTGTGTAGATCTCAAGAATTTTCTTCATTGTGATAGTAGAGTGATCAGACATCCCTTTGTTGAAAACCTTGTTAAACCTTGGATCTGTCCCATGATATTCAAAGGCTGTCATTCCATAAGCTTTGTTGAATGGAATTCCCCCTTCAAGGACTGCATCTTTCAAGTGGTACCTAAAACAACACTATTATGTTAAGCCCTTGATTGATTGCTTGCCTAATGTTTTGTTTCAATTTTAAATCTCTCAAACCTTCTTTTTTAGTGAAAACAATGTTATAGATTACAAGCACATACCATAACTTCCACCAAGTCCTTACATTTTTTTCCCACCAGAAAGTCTATACATATTGGTTATATATATGACTTTCTACAAATGTTATAGACCACAGTCACATAAACATAACTTCAATTTTTTCGCTTCATGTAATTTATATGATAAATAAATTAAATTGTATCTATTTGAATGTTTGCAGTATAAAACTTTTTAAAAACATTATTTAATGGAAATACTACTAAATTAGCAAATCTCTGGTGATAATTATCTTAAGGATTAATTTATATGCATTAATTACACAGTGTATCAAATCACAACATTATGACATTTTATTTTGTTAGTTTCAAATATTTATATGATGATATGTGATTGGATATATGGGTAAAATAGTTTTACACAATCGATATATATAAATTATATTGATTAATTTTTTTACAATATTAAATTGTTTTATCTTAACTGATATAAACAAATCAATAATTTAGATTGTTTCGCAACAGTTGTGGTCTTGAGCACATGAATTTCCGCACATGACCCATTTTTAGAGGTGCATGAAAACATATTTTGTATAGTTGTAATATAAATTTGAGTAAAGACTCAAACTGAACAAAGAGATTAATATGTCATGTGTAAGTAACTGTCAAAGATTAATTTGAGTGTTATCTTTCTGAAAGACTAAGATATCTCGCTTCCAAAAATGTTTGGACCAATTTGTGTCTTTACCTAAAAAATTTACAATTAAAATTGGAAAAAGGTATTACTAGATCTTCAATCATAAATAAAAGAGATTGCAACCTATTTCAGTTAGTTCAACCAAACAATTAAAATTTCGAAGTTAGTTCAACTACTCGATTGCTTCATGTTGACATGTAAAGCAAACCAAAATAGTCTCGAGTGTTGACAAACAAGTTGGACCAATACGGAATTTTCTAATTGTTCATATTGCTATTGGAAGCTTTACAAGAATATTAGTACACACTCCATTGGTGGTAGGTGAAATGCAGATATGGTAAATTAGTGACCACTCACCATAAGTCATAAGTGGAGGGTCCCTCTACTTCATCATTTCATAATTTGGGGGCTTTGACATTAAGTTTAGTGGCTGTGCCAAATCGTTTTCCTTATAATTAAAGCGATTCAACATACTCTTAAGTATTACCATAAGTGTATAATATAAGAACATTAAAAAAACCTTGCTTCAAAACAATTGTCATTTAATATAAGCTTCTAGTTGATCAAGCCAGTTAATTATACCATTAAAACAGAGCAACATAAAGTAATTAAGCAAAAAAGAAAAAGAGCAAGAGCAAGAAAAAAAGAAATGAATACCAGCTTTCCATGAGGATTTTATCTTGATTCATGAGGTTAAGAGCAGAAATAGAAACACCATCTTCATTCTTAACCAAATATTTAGCAACAGTAGCAAGACCATAGAGTCTTTGAACCTTTCCATCATGAAGAGTAGTTAAAGAACAAGTAAGGATATTGTAACAAGCCAATAAACGCAAAATACGATCCAACATAACAGGTGCATCAGGATTATTTGTTGGTAGTTGAGAAGCAATCTCATAGGGTGAAAGATGAGCAGCAGGACCAGCTTTGGCAATGATTTCTAAGAGATCAAGTTCAAGTGCTGATTTTAGAACCATTGGTAGAACAGAAGCACTTGCTAGTTGCATAGCAAATAGTGCTGCCTCTTCATCGGATACATTAGTTGGTGTTATTTGTGTCTCAACTGTTGAACCCATGTTTTGTTTATGAGATTTTGATGAGGTTGTAGTGGTGTGATTTCAATCATACAAAGGAACTTGCTATTATATATATATGCATAAATAAATGTGGTAGTGCATCCATTAGAGATGGGTCCCACCCCAACAACCACGAATTCGTGCATGTTTGGAAATCGGATATACGTCCATACTCACTACTCACAATTAATAGATTGGAAACTGAAAACGACCTCAAATCATACTATCATACTATATTAGCTTCATAACTTCAAAAAAATTACAATTGAATTTAAGGAATGTTTTTTGCTCCATAAAAAAGTTAAATTATACTTTTTAGTCAATTAAATTGCTTCTAGATAAAGGTCTTTTTACTTTATTCTAGTAAGTTATAAATGTTACACTTTTATCACTTCGATTATTTTATTTTGCATTGATTTATAAGTTATACTAAAAGTTAGACACTTAAAGTTTTTAAGTTATAAATATTAAATATTTTAATATTTTAAGACTAATATTTATAACTTAAAGAATTAATAGACTAAATTAAAATTTAAAACTAATAATAAGTATTTTTTAGTTAATATTATACTTTTTGCCTCGTTTCTAAGCAAATTGAATAGACCTAATTAGTGACGGGTTGAACTCAGATTGGCTTTTATTAGAAGCAAACAAAATTCATGTTTGTGTGATTGAAATATGTTCTTCTTTACTCTAAATAAAAATGGTACAGATTGGTAAAGTGGACTTTTCTGGTATCAAATATTGAAAATGAAGGCATTGCTTTTTTCCTTTGTTATATGTCAGTATTGGCTTTTCCCAAGGGTCATATCCTAACCCGCTCTTCATAGAAAAGTAGTATTTCGTAGAATTGGTATTAATACCTTAAAAACGATACTCATATGCCATAAGGAAAAATTACCGATGAATATATATTTACATAACTATTTTCATTACATTACATAAAAAATTAAAAGAAATAAAAGTAAATAAATAAATACTTTTTTTTTCCTTGTAGATTTTCTTCTTCCGCCAAACTAACACATCTTTTTTTTTTTGTAAGGTTATATTTTTACCATTTGAATACTTAATTAAAAATGTCAATTACTTATTTTCTTAATTATATAAAAAAATTTATTTTATTTCATGGACATACAGATTCAACATTTTAGTTTATAAATTGAGACAAAATAATAATAATAATAATAATAATAATAATAATAATAATAATAATAATAATAATAATAATTGTTATTATTTGGAAGAGAAAAAAATAGTTTTTTTTTCTTTGTTTCTAAAATTAACAAAGAAAAAATAGAGTATTGCATAAAAATCGTAAAAGAGAAGTTAAAGAAATTCAAAAAATCACCATCCTACTTCTTAAAATCAACGTAATCATATTCAAATTCATTTTAACAACACAACTTATAAAAATAAAATAAATAGACAAATGAACCGTTACACACATTACTATTGTGTTGCACACCACACCACGGTCTCTATCTTTATCGATATAAGAAAAGAAATGTTTTTTTTTTCATTCTCTTCATAGTTGCTCTACTGTTCAACCTTTATATTATTTAAATACGTAAACATCATTTCATTGGAAACTAAAATTTCTTTCATTGTATTGTTAAATAAATAATTAAAAAAAAACTTCGGTACACAAATTAATATTTTACAGAAATTTTCCTTCTTAAAAAGTTCGATATACAAAATTTCCCGTAGTTATAATATGTGTATTATAATTTTTATTTTATGAACTTTTGGTAGTTAATAGTTTATGGAATATTCAATTTTGAAAATGGCAATAGTTTATTTTATTATATCAGATTTTTCAAAAAAAATTAAAATTTCGATATGTTTTCATTTTGCAATATCGAAAACATCTTATTGTTAAAAAGTCTAGTATGTTTTTTTTTTCTTAAGTAGGGATGCAAAACACACAATTATGTGTAAATTTGACTGAAATATTTAAACTCATTAAATATTTAACTCACAGGAAATTATTATATCATGAGCTAGAGAGATTGTCCGACAAAATTGAGGAGTTGTTATTATCATTACCCATTCTGACACAAAGACCGCAAAGTAAGGAAAATTGTTATTATTTAGAAGAGAAAAAAATAGTTTTTTTTTCTTTGTTTCTAAAATTAACAAAGAAAAAATAGAGTATTGCATAAAAATCGTAAAAGAGAAGTTAAAGAAATTCAAAAAATCACCATCCTACTTCTTAAAATCAACGTAATCATATTCAAATTCATTTTAACAACACAACTTATAAAAATAAAATAAATAGACAAATGAACCGTTACACACATTACTATTGTGTTGCACACCACACCACGGTCTCTATCTTTATCGATATAAGAAAAGAAATGTTTTTTTTTTCATTCTCTTCATAGTTGCTCTACTGTTCAACCTTTATATTATTTAAATACGTAAACATCATTTCATTGGAAACTAAAATTTCTTTCATTGTATTGTTAAATAAATAATTAAAAAAAAACTTCGGTACACAAATTAATATTTTACAGAAATTTTCCTTCTTAAAAAGTTCGATATACAAAATTTCCCGTAGTTATAATATGTGTATTATAATTTTTATTTTATGAACTTTTGGTAGTTAATAGTTTATGGAATATTCAATTTTGAAAATGGCAATAGTTTATTTTATTATATCAGATTTTTCAAAAAAAATTAAAATTTCGATATGTTTTCATTTTGCAATATCGAAAACATCTTATTGTTAAAAAGTCTAGTATGTTTTTTTTTTCTTAAGTAGGGATGCAAAACACACAATTATGTGTAAATTTGACTGAAATATTTAAACTCATTAAATATTTAACTCACAGGAAATTATTATATCATGAGCTAGAGAGATTGTCCGACAAAATTGAGGAGTTGTTATTATCATTACCCATTCTGACACAAAGACCGCAAAGTAAGGAAGAAAGTCAAAATTAATTATCAGTTGTGATAGAGATGAAAAATATAAATCAAATAAAGGTAAGTCAATGACTTCAACTAAAAAGTGTGACCGTTCGTTTAAACTTAGATCGAGACTATTGAAATATGGAGATAAATTAATTATTAGTTTAATGTATAGACTTCATAACCACAAGTTAATGACTAACTTTGAGAATAATGCATCTGTAGAACGCTTAAAAGAGAAGATAAAAAAAAATATGTTGGCAAAGTATGACGTTGCACCAAGGCACATGTTGACATCTTTGAGAGGTTGAAATAAGGAAAACATGACTAATATATCTCAAATTTATAAACGACGAACCATATATCAGAATAATTTGAAAGGGATATGCAACATCTACTAAGTTACTTGAAACTGAAAAGTATACTTGTTGGAGTAGGACCTGTAAAGACTCAAATGTTGTGAGGAACATATTTTGGACGCATCCAGACTATATAATTTTGTTGAACAAGTTCCCTTTTGTATTGGTTATCATTGTTTGAAATTGTTGATGTAACTTCAACTGACTTGACATCCAACATTGTATTTGCTTACATGGACTATGAGTGTCAATAGAACTTTTGTAGGGCATTAGAGAAGTTAAAAATAGTTTTTATTTATTTATTTTAAAAATACCTAATTTTCTCAAATGACTGTGACTAATAGAGAACTTGATTTGATTAATACAATTGAAGTTGTATTTTCATCTTTAATAAATTTACTTTGTCAACTTCATATCAACAAATATATTGGAACCAAATGCAAACAATATATATTGAATAAGAAAAATTGCTTATTGTTATGAAGAGAATGAGCAAGAACAACTTTTGCAAATGTTCTATCAAACATCTACTATAATATATTTTTTTATCATGTCACATACACTTGTTTTGCTCATTACAAAGAAAGATTTATTGAAGCATGAACCAATTGAGTGTTACATCTAAGAAATACTACAACCAATAGATATGTCATTAAAACTTTGTTTTTTTATTTATTATTTTTATACATGTCTAGGTTTATGCATGCATGTTTGATATATATTTTTATTTAAATATTATTTATCTTTATTTATTTATATATATTTGAATATTAAATTTGAGTCTACCCATTGGTCACTGAAGAGATTTTTGGAGCACAATAAAAAATATTTTTGTAAGGCATGTGATAAGATTGATGTGATGTTGAGGTTGTAAATTATGAAGATAAAATGGTATTTGAGACAAAAGTTGCAAATGACACATGCACAACAATCTATTTTATGAGAATTTGATTTAGGTTGTATCAAGGAAAACTCTAGCTCATATTGTTGATGAATATAAGAGAGTTAACTATGTCGGTAATGACAAAGTCGCGTGTCGTTGTATACTTAGAAGCTCTTATGGATTACTTTGTGCATGTGAGTTGGCACAATATAAGGTATAATGTGTTTCAATTTCATTGGATGCAATTCGTATACATTAGAGGAAATTAACGATGAATAAGAGTTCAAAGGAAAAAAAAGGTTAGAATATGATTAAAAGTTGTATATTACATTGTAAATTAATGTAATTTGAAAAAACATATCCATAAACAATATCAATATGTATATCACCGGATAAAATCAAAACAAACGAGAGTGTGAATCTTCTACAATATATTTTTGCTCATGTGCTTTTCAATAAAAAAAATAACAATGTAAAAAAGTGAATAAATTTTTTAAAAGAAATTATAAAAAAAAAAAGATACTCAAAAAAATTCATTTTTAAAATTTTCAATACAAATATAACTACCAAAAAAATTTACGATTCAAAAAAAAAGAAAAATCACTTTTAAAGAAATTTTAAAATGAAGGGATATGTGTCAATTATTCAAAAAAAATTGTATTAATTTGTAACGTGAAAGTAATCTAGCAAGTTAATGGACAACTTTTAAACGGGGTACACGAGTACATAAACTTTGAAAACCCCAACAAATATTTAAGAAACGACGCCGCATTAATACGGAACACGAACGGTCCCAAAATTGGAATTTAAAATTTGTTTTAGTTCTGAAGTTGATCAAATTCACTTTCACTGTCTTGGAACAAAGAAGGAGCAAAAATGGCGCAAGAGTATGACGAAAGTTTAGTCGTTTCTTCGCCAACGAGGGAGGAAACTCCAGTCAGAGCAGTGGTTTGTCTCAAAAGAAAAGAGGATGTCAAACGTTTTGAGGAAACTGAGGAATGTTTCATCTTAGATTTCGACCCATTTGATTCTCTTGACATATCAAAGCTTTCCTTAAAAGACAACAAGAATAACCATGATGATAACGATATCTCTATTATTGCTGAAAAAGGTCAAGTAAGTATATGCAACTCTCATTCTCCCTACAAAACCCATCGTTATTGTTTTTTAGGGTTTAAATATACATTAGTCTCCGTGAATGTAGCACTGTTTTAATTATTTTTTAAGCAAATCTTTGTAAATTAATAGTTTAATTAAGCGTCTCTTAGCTTACTGATTTAGTTGCCTATGCCGATGTAAATATAGCGAATTTGATTTTGGTACAATAGCCATTAATTTTTTATAAAAAAATTACACCTTCAGCTCCTAAATAATTGACTCATTTATAAATAAAGTTTGTCCAAAATGAATTAGGGCCTGATTGAAGCAATCAAACAATCCCTTACCTTGATTTTGTAATCTAACCTCGAAGTCAAACATACACTTAATTAATAATACTTTCATGGTTTTGTTAGGACTTAGATAAAGGAGAATTAGTTAGTAGAAGTAGTTAATTGGTTGAGGTTGTTATAAGTAGTTAGACAATTATGTTTGTTAGTGATCATTTTCCCTTCCTATCCTAAGTGTACATGAAACCTATAAATAAAGGTTTCATCCCTTATGAAAGGAACTTTTTATCAACTTTAGAAATTGAGTGGTGTAAACCATTGTAGGAGCGTATCCGCTCTTGTGTATCATTTTCTTGGGAGAGGTCCTCTCTTATTATTTCTTATCTTTTCTTTCTAAATATTAGTATTCTTCCTCTAAATCAAGGAATCCAATTCTTGGGTTCCTAACAGGTTTTCAATGCAATATTTTTTATTATGCATTTATGACATTGGTAATGTACTAATAGGAGATAAATTTTATCTGTTCTTAATCTCAATTTTGGATTCGAATGTGTTATTATGAGTTATGCTGATTGAATGTTTTTTTTGGATAATATGTAGGTAGCTTGCAGAGATTACCCGCATGCAAGACATTTGTGTATTGAATTTCCCTTCACCACTACACCTCACGAAAGTTTCTGTGAAATGGTAATAAATTGGTACTATTTTTTCTTGTTTATTATTCTCTACCTTGTTTTTGAATAATCTATTTGGTTGAATACAGTGTTACTGTTATGTATGTGATTCTGTTGCTCCTTGTAAGTACTGGACACAAGCTGTGGATCCACATTGTGATGCTGATGGTTCTGACTACTGGGAAGATCAGAGATACGAGTATAAACATAATTTAGCTAAAGAAGAGACTCACTAGTTATATACTCAGATATGTCTGATGTTGCTGCTACACAAGAAGTCAACTTGGAATTTGATGTAGGCACACTTTTCTCTATGTAGTTAAACAGTGTCATTATAATTTACTGGTTTACTCTGCACATTATTAAGGATGAGGAGTGACGACCAAATGCAATTGAGTAAATTACAATATATGATATATATAACTCTTTTGCCATCAAGTATGCATTCATGGAATTCATTTTTTAGGTATGGTAGCAATACCTCTTGTAACATTTTTTTTTTTGTAAAACACTGCTATTTGTCACTAGATTGCATTCCACGAAAGAAAAAAAAAATTGGACACTAATTTACCCAATATACAAATTTTTACATTCAATTTATTAACAAGTCTCTCAATAGCACTTGTTAGCATTTCCATATATATATATATATATATATATATATTTGATAGACGTATATACATCTTGAGAGAGAAATAAAAAGAAAATATGATATGTGATAGGAAGATAGATGAATTTTTGAAAAAGTGTTTGGAAATTTGGAATGTCTATTGATCATTATTCATATGAGTGAATAGTGATTAGAAGAAATATAAAGAGAAAATGAGGTAAATAAATGTTGGAAAATTTATAGTGTTCAAATATTATTGTTGATTGTGAAAATCTCAAGAAATGAGTTGTATCAATAAATATTTATATAGTATGTAAAAGTTAAAAGAGTTTTTGATAAATATTTGTATAGTACCTAAAAGTTAAAAGAGTTTTAAGAGGTAGATTTTCAGTTAATAATTTATTAATATTTATGTGTAAGAAAATCCTAGTCGTAGGCTTGTAGCATTGATTCTCCTAATAGTATATTTGTCTTCACTTAATGAATTATTTGTTACAAAACTCTAAAAGCCATTCAAAAATAACAATCAACAAGAGGGTAACTACTTGTTTCACACCACTTATGCCAAAGTTGTTACAGCACCCCATTTCTCGAGTACATCGACACATTGGACCTTGTAGCCACCCATACCATGTAAAGATTTCTCGCACCCACTTTAGTCTTGATTTCTGCACCACATTTTGTGCATTAACCCAATATTTATTTAATTAATAGAAATAAAATTAGACTAAGTGTGTAGGACCTAATCCTAGTTTCAGTATGACACATTTTATTAAATGATTTGAGTAAAACAAGAAAAAACTCTAGTCACCCATTTTAACCCCGTCTTAAATTTTTAGTCCATGTTGAATTATGAAAGAGACTGAATTTAGCCTTGAAGACAATGGTCCAAACTTTCAAACCAATCACATGTAATGTCAATTGGACACCCAAAACTCCAAATATAACAAAAAACAAGATTTAGAAGTCATCACATGCCAAAACAAACTTTGAACAAAAAAATATACTTCTTTTTATTCTGTTGCTGTCTTGATTCTTATTATAAAAGGTGAGCATCTTACGATCACAACACAAATCATCGGTCACTTGGTTGGACTCCCTCAACACATGGATCCACGAGAGACAACCTTTATTTTGATGTTTTCTATGAATAGTATCTACCAAAACATAGCAAGATGGATTTTGAAACACACATAGCTAACTAACCACATAGCTAACTTGATGCCACTAAACCTGAATGCCCATTGCATTCATGCAATAAGCCTCCACGACTGGCAGACTGACCGAAAATCACAATTCACAACAGAAGTATTACAATAACAACAACATTCCATTTATTCGGATGAATCCGTCTAATATGCCTCGAATTATAATTTGCTGAATTGTAATTATGTAACATACTTTGATGTTTCAGACTCATTGTGAATCCATCTGTAGGAACAAAAGAATAAGAAACACTATATCACTCAATCAAGATGAATCAATTTACTCAAAGAAAGAATTTGTATATCACTCTATAACAAAGAGAATGCTGAAAAATTTGAGTGTAAGTATGAGTGGTTAAGTATAAATAGAATGATATTTATAACACAAGTAAAATATTAGATACATATAAATAGATAGATATACGCATTTGAACTACTGCTCTTTTCTGGTCTCTTCTATCTCCATAACATAAAATCTGACATCATTGAATCAAATTCAAGTATATATTTTTAGAAATTTTGGATCACTCGCATAATATTTGAATGTGTCTAGTCATTAAGTTAGTTAGTTAAATTAAATTGATCAATTTCATATAAGATTTATAGCTAAATATATAATTGTAAAAATAATACAACTCAAAAATATAGTATTGAAAGATCACATCATAAAAATATAAAATTTTATAAGGTTAAATAAGTTTTTAATCCCTATAAAATTTTATTTTTAGTTATCGTAAAAAAAAATCATATTTTTTAGTCCCAAAAAATTAATTATACAAATTATTTTAATCTTTGGTTTACTCACGCTTTAACTAAAATAGATTAATAAATAAATAAATGATATTTTTATGATTAAATTTAAAAATTATTCAAATATTTTAAATCCAATCATAAAGTATTATAAACCAAAATATTATCTAACTCAATAATTTCAAATGAACACTCATTGCAATACACATTTAAATATCTATAATAATACTTTATGAAGTTGCAAGTCTTACGACAATATTATTGGAGATCTGTAAAAATAATTGATAGGAACTTGCAAGTATAATTATAAAGTCACGATTAATTCGACATAACTTTTAGTTATAAAGTCACAATTATTTACATATTCATCATAATCAAATTCTTAAAAAGTAGGCAAACGTTTATCTTTCAATTATAAATACTGTAGTGGTCCAATGATATTAATAGATGTTAAAATATAAAAGAAAATAATTAATTAAACTAAACACTAATATAATAAATAAATAATATATTTATACAAGTGCGGGTGCAGGGTACTATAGTACCCGTACCCGCTTAATTTTACGGGTAATAACCCGTCCCCGTGTCCATATCTATTATGCAGATTTTTACCCTAACCATTGTGGGTTTTTTGCGGGTACCCATTGGATATGAGTCTAATTGTCATCCCTACTTGGTGGGACAAAACATCATTTAACTTTTAAACTATTTAATATTTTATGGGAGTAAATTTAGAAGATTATTTAATTTTCATCCTTACAAATTTATAATTTTTTAATTTGAAATAAATTAAATATGATTTTTTTAAATGGCAATATTTAAGATAAAAATAATAAAAATACAAATTTATAAATCAAATTTTGAACTTATTTTTGTAGAGGAACATTTTATATTGCTATAAAAATCTTATCAAAACATCATTTAAAAATATCTATTAATTTTATAAGGATTAAAAAATATAATTATAAAGATTAAAAGTGAATTTGAAAATTTTATCAAAATAAAAAATTTATTTAACTCTATTTATATGATATAGTTTTTCTAGCTATGTCCCTTTTAGATGAGTGTAACAGGGATTAAAATAAGTCTAACCAGCAAAGTTGAAATTTTGATTGTTTATTGAAAAAGAAAAAAAGAAAAAAGATAGGGTGTCTCAACGGTCATATTTTTCTGGATAAAAATGGTATTTTGAATTGAGGATGTAACTCTTACACTGCACTCAATTTGTGCCCGTGGAGGGTATAAGCGAACAAGAAGAAGAAGAAGGAATCATGACGACGGCAAGGAAATTGTCTCGTAAAAGGGTTCGTAAAACTCCAGTGCGATCAGAACCACAAGAGTTCGAAAGTCCAATCAGGGCCATCGCTTGTCTCAAAAAAATCGACGACATCAAGCGTTTCGAGGAAACCGACGATTGCTTCATCCTAGGTTTTGATCCTACCGACACCACTCCTATCTCGTTTGATCTTTCCTCCAAACCTAACAACAAAGATTCCGACGATCTCTGCGTTCTTGGTGAAAAGGGCAAGGTACTCTCCATTCTGTAACGTTCTTCGTCGACTCTCCATTATTTGTGTTGAGATTTTTTATTTTTTATTTTGATGGTAACCCATTTTATGAAACTGTTCAAAGTATTGAAATTCGTGATTTGGAGAACAAAATCTTATATCTTAAATTGTTGCCAAATATTATGTACATTTTTAGGTCTAAAAAGCCTATAAATTCCTTACTATGTATTTCATATCTTTGATAGAGCCAGTTTGTTACATTTTTTTTGGTAAGAATATCATCTCTTTTAAAAAAGTTTTCATATGTTTATTGCAACGTTTTGAAAAACATATAAGTTGTTTTTATTAGCTTCTCAAAATAATTAATTTTATAACTGATTTTCACTACAAAAACATAAAAGTTAATAATCTCTATTATTCTAATTAGAGTGTCTTTTTATGATAATTCAGATAGCCCTAAGAGATTATCCTCACTCAAGACATCTATGTCTCAAATTTCCATTCAAGACCACTTCTCGTGAAAGCTATTGTGATAAGGTATGGAAATTACTTTCTATATATTTACAATTGTGTATTTATACCGTATGCTGACTTTGTGACAATCTTTGACTGAACGCAGTGCTACTGTTATGTTTGTGATTCTGCTGCACCATGTAAGTATTGGACCCTTTCCAGGCATTGCAATGCAGAGAATATTGGTTCCTGGAATAATCAGAGGAAACTGAGGCAGCGAGTTCGTTAAAATAAAATGTCAATTTCACTCTCAGAAATTTGCCACTTTTTTTTTTTTTGTGGGTTAGAATTAGTCATCTATCTTATTTATAGATAATTAACATATCACGTTGCCAAACATTCTGTTTGAAAAAGCAATCCGTGGTAGATTCTTTTCGGGATTAGAGGAATGTTGATATTTTGAGAACTTGAGCTCTAGTGTCGGTTACTATTGAATCTACTGATGTTTATTTCAGAATATACTAATTAGTTTTTTTAACATAACTGTTTCCATGCTAATTCTTTTCATTCCAACACAGGCACTAGAATTGTGTTATAATATATGAAATGCAGAGGTTATGGATTCTATATTGATGGCTTTCTTTTTTTGGTTTTCACCAATGACAGAATTTGATCATAAATATATATATATGAAATGATAAGAGGAAAAATAAATTTTACTAGGGACATAGCAGGGAGTAAAACTGTCGGGGCTTAAAATTGTAAAACGTCTTTATTCAATGTTGTAAACTTAATTATCCTTTTTTTGTTGTTGAAATTCCACTTTTTCGTTCAGCAAACAGAAGTAACAGAACAAGGTACATAATCATCATTGGGAAAAGGATATCCTAACCAGCATTTACAGCCAGCTTGCATAGCATGTCCTACATTAAAGCTCCTTCCTAAGAAATTAGCAGTAGCTTTCTTAAAACTACTTAAAAAGAAGTTTACAATCATTGAATATTAGTTCAATAGCAGCAATAGAGTTTGATCCCCTAATACATCCAACAACAACAAGAGCATCAGTTTGGACTACAATTTCTTAAAGCTTTTGTCCTTGGCAAGTTGGAGGCACCATCGAATACCAAGAGAGCTAGAGTTGGATTATATTCCAGCACAAAATCCAAGGCACCTGAACCAATATGCAGTGGTATCGGAACCTGTTTTTTGAAAATGTTTTGATTTCTAGCATACCATAATTTCCACACCCTAATTTGTCACTCCCTGCCTGCCACTTAAACAACCGATCATTAATGGGGTGTATTAAGAAGGAACATGGATACCAAGACTAGAGGAGAACCATATACAAGTTTAGCAATATTACAGTGCATGAACAAATGATAAGAGATTTCATTATCAGAATTACAAAACAGACAAAGTTTTTCACTCTATTTGGTGTAGATTAGGTCTATATTCATCTGTTTGGTATCTTGGTCAATAAAGTTCTTCACACATGCATCTTGTTGTAAAACCTTGATTTGGCTTCTAATCCTTTCACCATTTTCAATTCTCCATCTTCCTTCAGTTAGGACATCCCTTGCACTCATAATGCTTCTCTAGGCATACCCATCTTGGTCTGCATGAAACTCTCCCTGGGATTGATATCTGCTTTTGAAAACCTTCCCTACCAAGGATTGTTCTCCATTCAAAAGTCTCCAACAATGCAGTGAGTGGCACATGCTATTCCTACCGAGGAAAATTCACTGGATGAGCTGTGATCGATTATCAAAAGCAAATGTTAGAGGAGGAATGGGGTTCAGAGGATTTAACGATTTCGATAAAGCCTTCATAACAAAACTTAATTATCTTTTAAATTGGAAACAAATGACAAAGATATACAAGTGTTGTAAGTTACAAATACTGTTACACTGCTACTAGTAGTTTATTAAACTAGTAAAAAAGAATATGTAAATTTCTTTCAAAATAAGATTAAAATGAGCAATTGTTGGACATTCTTTTTGATAGATTGGAGGTTGGAAAAAGAAATGTGTTAGAATTTGGAAGTCATGTTTCATTATGAATTAGAAATGAACTACTACTATTATTTTCACCTACTTTTACGTAAGCTTCAAAATAATTTTTAGAAACAAACCCAACTATCTTGAGGACTATCACTCCATTCTTGAGAACAATCCTTGCACCCTAGCCATGCAAACTAGACTGTTGAAAACAAGATGTAACAATTGGACTAGATGCCCTTATTCTCAATAATACTTAGTTTAGAATTTTATTTGCAAAAAGGAAAAATGCCCATGAATTTTGGTGGGTTTACAAGGTATAATATGGATCCAAGACTATGTCCATTCACAACTTTTGTGATTGGATGTAGTCACGTGATTTTGACCGTTCGATCAAGATCAGATGACTCAAATTTATAGGTTGAAATATTTGTTTTAAGAAAACGAAAATCTCTTTAAATTTAGAGTGTTTGATTTTGATCAGTTGACTGAGATCATGTGACTATGTACCGTCACATTGCACCTAATCCAAATACGTATAATTTTCATGAATGATTTTGTTGAAAGATACAAAATAATGTCACATGAACCTAATCCAAAACTATCTAGAGTCACACTGCACCTAAGTTTGATTATTGACTTTTGGGAAAATAAATTCTAGTAATTCGCAATTCGACTGAAAGGTAAATAAAGTCAAAATAATAATTGTTCCAACCAGAATTCAAACTCGAATTTTTCAAAACGATTCATTCTTAACTAAAATCATTAAAAATCTAATATTTTAACTAATATAGTTTGTGACTGCCTTTTCCATATATTTATCTTTTATTTTATTTTATTTTATTATTATTATTATTATTATTATTATTATTATTATTTTATGTCTTGTATATAGAGCAAATACCTTATTTTTTTACATATTGTATTAGCCAATAATGTGAGTTTTCAGTACAATAATGAGAATTTTCAGTTTTCTATTCGTCTCCTCAACATATTTCAGTGAATCCTATAATCAACTATATGATAGTCCTTGTGTAATAAAAGATGTATTTTCCATTAACGACCAAATTATAAAGATACAAATTCAGATTTGTGTGTAAGAAATACAAAACAGAGTTATTCTTATATAGTCACAAGACAAAATAAGTAATATTTAGTCGCATACACAAAATAAACATTTTTTTTTTAAATTAACAAAAAAATAAAATAAAATTTTAATGTATGTCTAATTATTATATATTTGATCTTATTAGGCACTTGCGGCGTTGATACAGTAGTGATGAAAAAGGAAGCATTTGTACACCGTGTAAGGAAAATGATTGTAAAAAAAGTAACAATTTGAATAGGTGAAATAAAAAAATGAAAAGCGAGGAGTGTAAATAAATAAATACAAAGAGAATGAAGAGTTGGTGTGTAATCTGGGCCCATAAACGAATGGCCCAAAAAATGAGAAAACCCTTGAATAGAATAGAGGCGGAATAAGTAGCAGCAAGATTGTTATCACATTTCCTTTCCCTTCTTCTATCTAATCCATTTTATCATCTCCACTCACTACTCTCTAACCATGGCTCCTGGTCCCGTTATTGATGCACCCACTGAACCCCAACTCGAACAACAACTTCCCTCCCTCGATGAAACTACTCACAAGAAAATACCCCTACCCCAGGTTCTTCTCTTTTTATTCATTATTATTCTTCTATTTCCTATTTTCATACATTCTTTCGTCTTTTTTTGTATCTTTTGCTTAGCTTCGATTCTTTACCTTGTTTTTCCATTTCATATTTGTTCTTATGCTGTTTTTTTTATTCTTCAGGAGGAGGACGATGCTCCCGTTGTTGAGGACGTGAAAGATGACGACAAAGATGAAGCAGATGACGATGAAGACGATGATGATGATGAGGACGACGATGACAAAGAAGACGGTGCTCAAGGTCCTTCCTTTTTTTCTTCCAATTCTAACCTAATTTATTGGCTATTTGGTTAATTATATATATCTACTTTTTATTGTTATTATCGACCTTTTATTTAAGGGTTTACTTATGTTGCTGATTTCTCCTAGGGTTTGGGTTGAATTCTGTATCTACCTACGAGATCTAACTTTTTATCCATTAATTGTGTTTCTGACTTCTTTTAAATTTTAAACTAATTGGCATATTGCTTTCTTAATCTTATCCTGCTG